>NC_056735.1:1998757089-1998919589 GCF_019279795.1 Protopterus annectens
TCAGAAAACAGTCTGAAAGGTGTTTGCATAGTTTATAGTAGTATGCTGGGCTGCTACATGTATATTTGGCTGATTCTGATACATTCCATGTGCCAGCTATGCTAATTGTCCTGGATTGCCTTCTTACTGCTGTTTTCCCTACATCCAGTCTGAAAGGTGTGCATAGTTTATAGTAGTGTACTGGGCTGCTGCATGTGTATTTGGCTGATTTTAATGCATTCCACCTGCCAGCTATGTTAGTTCTCCTGAATTGTCTTCCTACTGCTGTTTTCCCTACATCCAGTCTGAAAGGTTTTGCATAGTTTATAGTAGTGTGCCGGGCTGCTGCATGTGTATTTGGATAATTTTGATACATTCCACGTGCCAGCTATGCTAGTTCTTGCTAGTTCTCCTGGATTGCCTTCCTACTGCTGTTTCCCCTACATCCAGTCTGAAAGGTGTTTGCATAGTTTATAGTAGTGTGCTGGGCTCCTACATGTGTATTTGATGGATTTTGATACATTCCACATGCCAGCTATGCTAAATTTTCTGGATTGCCTTCTTACTGCTGTTTCCCCTACATCCAGTCTGAAAGGTGTTTGCATACTTTATAGTAGTGTGCTGGGCTGCTGCATGTGTATTTGTCTAATTCTCATACAGTCCATCTGCCAGCTATGCTAGTTCTCCTTGATTGCCTTCCTACTGCTGTTTCACCTTCCCATTTCCTTCCTATTTAAGCCCCTAGGCGTGCTGTGCATATCCAGTGCTGAAATGTAAACAGTGCTGCCAGTTCCTCTTTTTTTTGTTTATATTTAAAACCCCGTGTGCGGCATGCGCACTCATTTGGGCTATGTTCAGAGTGCACAGGCACAACTGACGCACCCCCTTCCTTAGCTGTGCCTAGCTAAGGACAAACACGGGTCACAGAGCTCCAATAAGATTACAGCAAGCATGAAACATCCCCTTATGAAGTCATTCAGCTTTTACACTTGCACTCTTGTGTTGCTGCACCTACACACTTAGGTACAAGCTGACATTTTGAAGAAATTTGTTATTCAGTATAACTCCCCTCATTTTCAGCATACCTCAGTATGTGGGCCATTAGTTACTGCACTAAAATGGACCCTTTCCCCTTGACAACCAATGCTCCCTGATATTGTTTACATTCTGCACGCCATTAACTATAATGGCAAAATGCAGAATTAACTAAAAATTTGATTTTCTCCTTTTTTTTTTATATTCTCTGCATAATCCTGTTTGCGTGCCACTGCCCTAAGTTTAAACGACTGAGATCAGCCCAAAAAAAAAAAGTTTAATTTAAAAAAATATAAACTTGTTTTAATGCCAGTGACCTTATGCTTGGCCTTTGGCATGTGTATTAAACATAATACATGATTTTACATGAGCTGTCATGCCTCCATTTTGTCAGATGCAGAAATGTATTTGGTTACAAGCCAAATACATTTCTGCACTGACACTGTTCTAGCATGGAGATCTGGTAGCTTGGTGGATCACAAAATCACCTAATTTGCATGTTTTTCACCAGCAAATGAGATAATTTGCATATTTGCCAGTTTTCCATGCTAGAATAGTGTAGGGCTGCTTGTGCACATGAAAACAGTACTTTCCTGGATCGCTCGGCGGCCATTTTCCATGCAAGGAGCTTTACACTGTTCTTGCATGGAAAATTGACCTTCATAAATCCTGGGGTATCAATAGGTAGCAACTGTTTTCTGAATATTTATAAAATGTCATCCGCATGTTGTAAAAAGAAGTGATTCTGATGGATCTTGTTTTAATGGTGATCAGTTCCAAGTGACACACTTTAGTTGCAATACTTTAGAATTCCTTGAAAGAGGGAGTATGTTCGCTTTTCCAATTCCTGGTTATAACTTTCCTTATGATTTTTAGGATAGACCATGAAATTGAATATTTTAGCTGTTAACGCAATCAGGTACAGGGGTATTAAATAAAATTGATGACTTTGTTATAGTAAATTTATCAGTATATAAGGTCTGTAAGAAAAGATTGATATTATTCCAGTATGGTTTGAGTACTACACAACCAGGAAAGCATATGATGCCAATCTGCTTTGATCTACAAATTACATCTCCAATAAATTACCTTTCTTCTAAACATTAGTTCAATTATGTGAGGCCAAAAAAAGGATCTATGCATACATTTCCAGGAAAAGAATTTCCATTCAAAAGAAGAGGTTGTCTGCATTGAAGATAAAATTGATTTCATTCTCATTTGGTGCATTATTATTAAGAATTTTAAAATAATCCCAATAATTTTTATTATGTTTTTTTTTGTTTCTCTTTAGACCATTTTATATAATTTGGATAAAAGACCTTTTCTGATTATATTTTGCTGAATCAACAATGCCAGAAATTCAATTAATTTAGTAACAGAATTTCTTATCTTCACCTGCATTAATTTAATTTTGGTATCCTCAAATTGTCTACAATTTTGTACCTTTAACAACATGCCATTACCTAAATCATATTTATTTATTTAATATTTGTTGACTGGGAAAGTCCAACTGAGCACAAGCCCTTTTTCAGTGGAGGCCCTGGGGGAAGCCACAAACAGAATAAAGATTGTTACAAATAAATTACACAATACATAAGCTCATACACTAGAGGTACATACAAGGATAACAAGATATAAATAGAGAAATTCAAGAAAAGACAGAACAGATAACTATACAAGAGAAATATAGTAGGAAGTAGTTATTTTACTTTGTTTAGAAAGGAATGAAAACTAAGAAAGAAGTGAACTTATAATAGGATGTAGTAGAGAAGTTCAGAAAGAAAGACAAAAAGGATGTTGTGCAGCAGAATAGATAGAGATCTAGAGAGAGAGAGTGTAGGTGGGGAAAATAGATGGAATGATATATATATATATATATATATATATATATATATATATAGAGAGAGAGAGAGAGAGAGAGAGAGATTGATTCACATTCAATCCTCAAAATATTGAAATTGTCGAATTTCAATATCTCAAGATGAAAATATAAGTTAAAAGCATGAACCATGGATATTCTCCACGGGCAAATAAACACTTGTCCAAAACTACAAACAACATACTGAACCATCATAAACCCACCTTGGTGTGGAGCTACACTCCCCACACCCCCAATGTTAGTGGCTGCACCCCCCCCCACACACACCCCTAACTATATATACCAACTCTGGGATTGTACTACAGTGGGGAAAAGGGCATATCCTCCTATGATTGGCAGGTGTTTACTTGCCCTGGGATAATTTATGTGGTTCATGCTTTTTGCTTTCAATATTTTCATCTTGAGATACTGAAATTTGACAATCTCAGCATTTCAAGGTTAAAAGGGAAACCATATGGAAATATTTATTAAATAATCAACAAAATGCAACTTTTCATTAATCAGCAGTTGAAACCAATGTATCAGGTTAAGAAAAACACTAAAAAATAAAAAAAAAATGAGCCACCAAGGCAGTAAAGTTGTAGCAAACAGTTTAATACAGCACCAACAGAATGAGTGCTTTCACCATAAACTTTAAATTGCTTCTTCAGAGTCAAACCAGTTAAGCTAAAGTGTGATTATATACTCAAGGTAATAATCAATCATTCAATTAATTACACCAAAAATAAAAAGTAGCCCAAAGCTAAGCTACATTTATTTTACTGTTATTAAAGTTTCAAACATTAAAAAACACTCTAATATATACAGTATTAGTTAAAAAAACATTTTAAATACAATAAATACACAAAAAGTAAGACAAAAACCTTTAGTAATAACAGACAGCAGTAGAATTATAAAAAAGAAAAATATTTTTTTGAATGTAAACAATTCATATTTCTGTAGCCCTCTGTTTCAAAAAGGAGGCTATTGAAACAAAATCATTCAACCTAGGTTTGTGGCAGGCAGTTAGTCTAAACTGCCACTTAGCCTCCCTAATTTCCAACTCAAGTTTAACATCACCCCCCCAACATTACTACAAACCCTATCAATAATAAAAAATACAAATCTTTTGAAATTTGGACATTCCAAGGTATGAATATATAGGGCATTATGGGTGTTTTTGTTTTTAATATCCCTCAAATTCTCTGTAATATGGTCCTGGAGTCTTCTAATGGTCTTTCCTACATAAAATCCTGGACAGGATTGGCACATGGCTAAATAGACTGCCATGGTGGCATTGCAATTACATCCTTATTAGAGAGATTTTTTTCACTAATTGGTATGTTTAAAGACAGGAGATATCTTTTGCAGTTGCTCCTGAAAATTAAGAAAGAGGTTCTGACAAAAAAGGGGCACTAAATTTAAGCCGATTTTAGAAGCAGGCTTAATGGTCAGCACAGTGGCTAAGGACAACTTTGATTCACATGTTTTGGTATTGCAATATAATGAAGAGACACCAACATTAGTGACTAGTATAAAAAGCTTACAGGAAGTATACTTTGATAAAGAAATGAAAGAAAAATTAGGATTCCAAATGAGGATAGTCTATAATAGGGGTAGGAACCTTAAAAATATGTTGGAAAGTGGAGTTACAACAAAAGTTACACACAGATCATTAATGTACAAATGTGGTGCATCTAAGGTTTGTAAAAATATTAAT
This sequence comes from Protopterus annectens, assembly GCF_019279795.1. Classification (NCBI taxonomy): domain Eukaryota; kingdom Metazoa; phylum Chordata; order Ceratodontiformes; family Protopteridae; genus Protopterus; species Protopterus annectens. The sequence goes on from NC_056735.1 coordinate 1,998,761,682, forward strand.
AATGGCACCAGTGTGTCAGTAGGGGAGTATGAACTTACCATAGGATGCTCTGGAAGATGTAATTTCAATAGCACCATGGTAGTCTACTTAGCCACGTGAGTTAGTGAATCTATTGCTTATTATCAATGTTGAAATTTATAGGTAGTATTTTTGTTTTATTATCATTAAAGAAAAGTTGAGATTTTCTTTGAAACAATTCCATTGCTTTAAATACAGTAGAAGGTGAACTATTATTTCCATTTATGGTCAAAAGAATGTCAACAGCAAACAATTGGATTTTAGATATCAAATTCACACATCTTTATTCCTTTAATTTCTGAATTTAATCATATAAAGTTAGCAAATGGTTCCATTATTGGAGTAAAGAGTAAAGGTGATAGAGGACATCCTCTTTTGGTAATTTGAATTTAAGTATATGCACCTATTTTAACATAAGCATAACAGTTTATATAAAGAAGATTAATAAGTTGTGTAAAGTCACTAGAAAAATTGCATTCCTCCAAAACTATTAAGAAATATTCCCAATCAACAGAGTCAAATGCACTATCTACAGTATATCTAAACTAATTAATGTTAAATTGTCTTTAGTTTTATTTACAAAATCAATTATCATTATTATTTTGATATTATCATAAGAATTTCTATTTAAAATAAAGCCACTTTGGTCTTCAGTAACAAAAGAAGGTATATATTGCTTTAATCTGCTCTCATGAACTGCCATAAATATTTTGTAATCTATGTTTAAGAGTGAAATTGGTCTATAAGAAGAACATATAGTATGGTCTTTGTCAGATTTTAAGATTGGAAATATAAGAGTGTATTTCCATGATGGGCTAACACTTACTAGTTTTTTAACTAAAGAAACAACTTTATTTAATATGATTAAAGCATCTTTGGGCATTAATTTATAGAGTTCATGGATAATACCATCAATACCAGTGGCTTTATTAAGTTTTAATTTATTAATTTGAGCTCGAAGTTCTGACATGTTTTCATTTGATCATCAGATAATTTGTTTATTGTGTAGTTTTTGTGAAATTCTTAATTAGTTATTTACGGTATTTTAATGTGTTGTATTGATTAATTTTATTAAAATGATTTCTGAATTATTTTAGTATATCTTCTACTTCTGTAACCTTTTGTTTTTTCCTGGGTGAATAATTCTCTTCAATATGATTAGCTGTACTAAGTTTTTTTTCAAATAGCTAAACTATGCATAGAATTTGGGTTCATAGAAAAAAAATATTTATTTTGAGCCTCTCCAAATTAATCATAGTTTTATGATTTAGAATCTCTAAATAGTATTTGTTTAGATCATTAATTTCTTCCTTCTTGTTAGTATCATCTTTCTAGTTATGTAGTTTTAGTTTATCAGTTTTTTCTTGTATCTCATACAATTCCTTATCCCATTTTTTCTTTCTTTTTTTATCGACCATCAGTGTGTGATTTTACCAAATATGTATGCTTTCAGTGTGTCCCATGCATACATTTCTGGAATATCTTCTGTGTAATTAACTGTTTAAAATCCTTCCAGTTGGTTATGCATGCTGGTATTCCCTTAATCTGAATGTTATTGTTAGTTTTAAACAATAATTCAAAAGTTATAGCATTATTATCTGAATGTGAAAATATATCACATTGGGCAGGATTCACGAAGCCTCCGTGTAAGAGTTACAAGGCTTAAACGGAGGCTGCAGTTAAACGGTGTGATGTCAGCATGTCATGCATATGCATGAGGGCATGCTGAATCACACCTAAGGCTTACACGGTCCGTGGAAGACAGTAGGGGGCATGTCCGTAGGCCGAGCCCTGCAAACGGACACGCCCTCAGAAGAGTAAAAGTCCCGAAAGTAAACCCCCACGACAGAGTCCATGGAAGTGTGAATAAACACAACACAACACATGCCCCCACATACTATGAACATAAAATATATAAATGAACATGTTATATATTTTTTTTAAATTGTAAAGATGTTTGCCCGTGAGTGCGCTCGTTTGCGCGGGCATGCCTGTAGCTAAGTCACAGTTAGCAGTCAGTGGAAAAGCATATAAGAACTAAATATGCAAAGTAAGCCAAAAAGCAATAGCGTAGCGGTTGAGATGTCAGCTGAAGAGCAGGCAGTCATGGTTCGAGCCCCCACAACATCAGTTTTTATCTTTAGTGAAATAAGCACGAAACAAGTCCCTGACATATATGTACACATATAAAATTTTATTTTATGTAAAATCTAATGAAATGGGCCATTTATTTTGAAGAAATGTGAGATAACAAAATAATAAAAAATGCCAGATGTGCCTATAGCTGAGCTACAGTTTAACAAGTTGAGTGCATCTGCCCGTAGGTGAGCAGTGGTTTTTAACAGGTGTAAAATGAGTGCCCGAAGGTGAGCAGTGGTTTAACAGGTGCAAAATGAGTGCCCGTAGGTGAGCAGTGGTTTAACACACTGAAACTGTGTGCCCGTAGCTGAGCTGAGCGTAATATGCATGCTGACAGCCAAATGACGGGTAAGCCAGCGTACCCCGTTTGCGCGGAGCTGCGCACCGCGCCAACAAGCTAACCGACGGGCAACGTTGAGCAAGCTGTAACAAAACTGCCTTTACACAGACACACCTCTTAGCCTGTGTAGACAGTCATAAAATATAAAAAGCAGTGGCCAGGTTCAAAAACAGGATACCATGCACCATAGTCAAGGTACTGAACCACTAAGCCATGACAGCTGTACTTACAAGTGCAGTAATAGCAAATATATAGGAATGAATAGAAAGAGGAGCATGACAAAGCAGGTTTTGTGAAGCTGATAGAATTCCAAAATGGCCAATCACAGATAAGTGCGGGAAAAACGGCATATATAAGCCCCATAGGCGGGAATACACAGCATAACCGATTGTAGAACCAACTTGCAGCCAGAATGTCAGGTGTAGGTGAGGGTAGTTGCTTTCGAGCACAGAGGTGGGGCATTGAGGAGTCCAACTATATGGTTTGGCTCCTTGTCCACAATCATGAGGCCCAACTCATGCAGGGCCAGGTCCTGTGGGGAGCATATAGGGCTGAGGCATGGGACCGGTTGGCTCATGATCTTACCAGTGCCACAGGGATACCAAGGACTGGTGAGCAGGTCCGTCACCACCATACGGACCTGAAGAGATGGAAGCAGGACCAACTGAACTGTTGGATCCAGGAGGCCCGGCAAATGCCCAACGCCCCACTACTGAGTAAGTTTCATCTAATTATTTATGTAAGAAATTAACCTAGCTGATATTATGGAGATGTGTATTCCAATATTACTTTATTTATATTACAAATGCAGGTGTCCGTTCTGCGAACCGTAGAGCCTATGGTGATAGGCTGGTGTGGTTGTGCCACCAGGCAGGTCAGTAATCCTCTCCCTGTAACTGTAAATAAATATAAAAGTATGACAGTTAGCAAAAGAGTGCAATGTAGTCACTATAATAAAATGTGCAAGTAACAGTGTAAGAGGGTTTGCAAGTATTGCTTGATTACAAAAGTGTGTTGCAGTCTGTAATCCAAACAGAAAAATGAAAATGTCTGAAATAAAGTCTGAAATAAAGATGTCCCACCTGTAATATAATAGTACACAACCTGCAGCAGGCTGAAAAGTACAGCTGCAGAAGCTGAGTAAAACACATGTGTGAAATATATCCCTGTTGAAATACAGAAACATGACAGAAGTGAGACTGTTGGAAAGGATTGTAATAACTACAGGTAAAACATGTCAATAAAGCCTAGAAGTAAGTACCATCCTGAATTGTAAAAATAAAACAAGTGAGAGAGTGTGAGAAAGAGTTATGAATCCACCAATAAAGTAGTAATAACTCCTGAATAAAGTATACTGCAGTCAGTACAGAATGAAATGAATGTGACAAGCAGAACCAAACTGCGAAATGTGTTCAAAATGTTCCTGCAGCTGGAATGTCTATCCCAAAATCTGGATATGTTACTCTCAGTCTGCAATATGCAGATAGTATGGTTGTCTGAAATACCAAACATCCACAGTTGCCTATAGCTATATAAAGCAAATGTAGCAGGATGATGTAGCTGAACAGAGCCAGATATGAACGTGTATGAATAAAAATGAAAATGTATATTGATGTAGCAGTAACATTCCTATCACCAACTTGAAGTAGTTATCACATAGGAAACTGTAGGTAGAACTGTAGCTAGAACTGCAGCCATTAGAAATGTACAGCATATGTATTGGTATTTGAAGGTGTTAATTAAATTTTCTTCACCCTACCCTATAACCACATATAATCCATTCCACATGAAATTGGTATGTGCAATCACAATTAACACCCCTGGACATTTGTCCTGTTGGGTCATACATATTTGCATGTACGTTGATGCATCTGCCCTGTTCATACATCCAAACCTGATGGTCTGTTGCCATCAATCAACCCTGCATGTTGTTGGACTGTGTATTGCTGTTCAAATTATGCATGTGTTATGCTTGCTGTTCAATGGTTTGAATATCTGGGTGTTTGGTTAATGGGAATACTAATGCATGCTGTTACAACTAATTGTGAATGGTATTGTATGTTACTAACCCAAACTGTCATGACATAATGCAAAACATAGGACGACAGGGAAGGCGGGTTCCAGCCGACCCACCTTTACCACCTCAGCTGGCGAGTGCACCTGGCAGTAGTGCCCAGTCCGGACCCTCCTCCTCCGGTGGCCCTGTGCCACCTGCAGGTGGAAGCGCTGCACGGGATGGGGCTCGTCCCCCCTCTGCAAGTGTGGCCGGAGGAGAACAACCACTCACCCTCCGTAGCGTCCGGACTGTGGTGCGTAGGGAGATCCAGGAAGCTGTTCTTGGGCCCTTGAGGCACAGGTGGCACAACTAATGGGCATGCCTGCTGCCCGGCCTACACAGCCCCCAGCAGAGCCCCATCCTGGGCAGTGAAGGCACAGTGGCTACTGCCCATGGGTGGGGATATCAGTTCCACTGTTGCCATCTGTGGGCTCACGGGATCTAGATATCCAAACATCCGTCCCCGTCAATTGTGTAACCCTCCCCACACGTGTCATACACCGCCCCTGTATGCATCTTATTTGTCTTGTCTGTGACCTACCCAACCTACCTCCCCAGCTATACCAACTTCCTTTACCTGACATACCACTCTCCATACCACTCTCACCTGAAAAAAAAAAAAAAGGGCACTCTGTACCCACAAAAAAATTATGCCCCATACATAGCTGCCCATTTTGCACACATGTCTGCTGGACATGGAAACTGTCAATTACAATTGGCTGTACAACAAGTATTATTGTTGTCCTTACACCTCTCTCAGGGGTGGAAGGTTTCAAATGTCACACCAAATTACAAACATATGCACAGCTGTTGCTGATGAAGAAATGGGCAGCTATGGGCCTTACCTACATCCCTCCTGCAAAACCCAAGCTTGTTTCCCTACTGCCTTACCCTCTTTGTGACCCCTTTTTCACCACTTTCCTGTCTCCCCATTTTCATTTCTTTCAAAGAAAATAGCGCGGGTGTGCGCATGAGTAAGCACTTTTAAGCGGTTGTAAGCGGGTGTGCGCGGAGCTGAACGCCAGTGCACATGCAGGAGCTCCACGCAAACCAGCGCTAAACCGGTTACAACTGCTTAAAAGTACCTTAGTCACTCTGAATGACAGGTCCTGTAGTCTGTTCAAAAGCAAAATAAAATCCCACTGTCAGTCCCAAACCCAGGACCTTGGAAACAGTAGTCTGCATGACTTACCACTAAGCCATGACTGCTATATAAGAACCTTGTGCTACAATAAATATATCATGTAATAGTAGGAATGAATGTAAAGGGAATATAGGATGTGTAGTACACAAAGCATGTCATGTATATTTACTGTCAAATCTAGTGGATTTCTATAATAGTAGTGTGCAAACAGGAACAGCCATGCTAGTTGGTAGCTAGTAGGTAATAATGTCACTGTAGCACCTTGCAAGCCACACACATACTCACAGCAGGATAATCACTGCCCATACCCCACAACCTCTTACAGGAACACATCCGGACCAAGTAATAAAATATGTGGAGCAAAGGGCCAAAACCAGGGACACATTCCCAATAATGTTACAACAAACTTAGACAGTTCAGAGAGTAACAGGTTCTGCATTTTGTTGGATGTTTGGAAGGATATGAAGTCTGAAACTTAAATGTTTGTCACTATAGTCTGACTTGAGCCCAGAGTGATTTGCCAGAAAGAGCTGTTCATGAGATATTGACCAAAATATGAGGCAGAAATGTGGACAACCTGCACATATCTGTACACTTGAGAGGACTAACACTGTCATATTTGAATAGTTAACAGCCTAGACATAGCAACAGTGACTGAGTTACAGGGATGCCCCACAGACTCCATGTGAAATGTACAAACAGTAGGCAGAAAGGTGTTACAACACATGCAATGGTAACTATGAAGTAATGAAAGTATGCACCACTTGCACGGCAGAAATAGTGTATTAATACATATGCTCATGCTATCCCACAGTCACAACTGCAGAATACCAGACAATTTAATGGGTGTACCCACTGATATGTACCATTCCATGAGGCACATAAAAGATGCACCTGAGAGTCTCTGGGGCCTGCTCAGCAGCATACTCAAATACCTTAATAGATGTCAAGGCCCACACCATGGCCAGACAACACTGCATGCAGTAACACCCTAGCAGATATAGCAAGCATTCCAAGGTGTGAATGTACATGGAAAATAGGAAAGCCACAGCAGCACACTACAGTCAAGACACCTAGCAGGCATACAAGTAGTGAATGTAAAGGGCAAATATTGAAGCCATAGCAACAAAGTGCAAGAGCCACTGCTATACACCAGTTACACTACCTGTCCCACAGGAAAGCACACACACCCACATTAACAGTAGTAGTAGTCTTAGGTGTCAGTGTACATACACACTTAGTACAGGAAACTGGAGAAATGAATGGAGAAATGTTAATCTACAACACAGCCGGAAATATGAGAGAGATACTAACCTTTACACTCACAGAACAGTGTTCACAGCATACCAGCATGGTCCCTGCCCTTAAAATCTGAAAGGGCTATGCCTATCTCACATACCTTTTTATAGCACTGTCCTGAAATCACAGTGAGAACTGCAATCAGTACACAACTGGCTGCATGCAATTAGCAAATGCTGGCTAACAATTGGTGCAGAGGCCATCACATGGACATATGCAGATACCTACAAAAGCATGCTGTACTCCCAGTCCACACATGCAATACTTTCATTGCACCCTGTGGAGGTAGGGAGAGACAGAGAGAGAGGGAGAGACAGAGAAAAAAAAAAATTAAACATACACAAACAAAACTGGTCAGCAACAACCACTTGAAAGCTGACAACTGGCAAGTGGAGCAGCAGGACACAAAACCAGATGGCAACACAAGCAGCTGTGACAAACACAGGTAATGTAAAGTAATACTATAAAAGTCTACATACTGTGAACCCTCCATATGTGTCATTGGTCTGTATCCATATGTATATGAAGATGTGCAAAGGGCAGGGGACATACAGCAACTATCAGTGAAGGCTGTACATACATATGTATGTGAGAGCATCTATGTGCACATATCAATGTAGGTTGAATATAGGTTGTAGTGCAATGTACAAAGTAGGTTTCACAGTTATGTATGTTTAGCAGTATGTTAGTGTGTGTATACAGTTTTGTAAATAAACATGTTGATATACCTATCTATCATATGGATACGTATGTATGTCAATATATGTATGTATGTAGATATACATATATATATATATATATATATATATATATATATATATATATATGCATATATATATATATACATACATAGAGAGATGTAGGAATACATAGACAGATGTAGATAGATAGAATATGTACAAACATATATATGTAATACACACATACAGATATAAATATATGTAGACACGTATACATAGACAGACAGATCTGACTATCTACAGGTATGACTGTATATGATGATCTCACACTCCCCCTGTCCCACCCCCTCTGACACTCTCACCCCCTCTCTGTCACACACACACCCTCTCTCCATATCTATAGCAATATATGTACATCAATATATATATATGTGTATATGTATACAGATATATATATATATATATATATATATATATATATATATATATATAATATAGATATATCTATATACATATATATATATATATATAGAGAGAGAGAGATATATATATATATATATATATATATATATATATATATATATATATATATATACATATATATATATATATATATATATATATTCTGAGTGAGGCTCATGTGTCCAGATTTATTGCAACAGGTGCCTGGTGACAAAGGCATGGAGTGAACACCAGTTGTCAAAACTGGAGTACCATACCCCATTTCAAATCACCTACACCAGTAACCACCAGATATGTGATTGGCTGCCCACCACTGCATGTGTCAGGGGTGAACAGGGTCATAAATGTGTACAATAGTCCCCCCAATGATATTCACAGTGGCACACTATTCCTGGAATACCTGCACATGGTATGTGTCAGCAGACATGGTGTGTCAGCTATGGACATGTAGGTCAGTGTACCCCTCCACACCACATAATGGCTGCCACGGTATGTACCTCACATGACAGCTACAGATATGGAGAAGGACACAGTGACATGTTCAACACTGTGACAATGCACTCAAACACATTACCAATGCACAGTGAATGACAGCACCACAGAGTACACACATACTACCCACATAGAGGTTACCACTCCTGGATTTACATACTTAAGTCACACCCATGACAGATGTCCAACAACCATAGTAACACCACACACCATCCACAACCTAAATGACTGCTGTGTGTCGTCCGTGACACTGCAATAGAGAGCACATGGTGGAGGTACAGGTTCCTACCCACAGATAAGACATACCCTGCAAAAAACCACACAGCGTTAAGAAGCAAGACTCCCCATGAGTACAAGTCACACATTCCCCTGCTGAATGTTAGTCAGATAGGTAATATGCCATATGAGTCACCCTGTGTAACTTTTTGACAGCAGCAGGTACCATCATATCACATGTGTCACAATGGTCAGGGTAGCAGAACAGTATGCTGCTGTAGTCCCAGGGGCAATAGCATATTGTATTGTATTGTATTGTAATGTATTGTATTGTATTGTGTTGTATTGTATTGGTATGTAGAGGTGCCTCCTTCCTGTAGTGGAACCACTGCTGCTGTGCGCCAGTGTACAGGTACATATCCTGTAGTCAGGCTAGTGTTACATAGCACTTCTATATGTGTGTTTAGCTCCTCTTGGAGTTCATGTAGCATGCAACTGGGGATACCATCAGGTCCCATTCATGTTGTGTATCCTGCTTTCCTGAGGGCGGCTCTCTCCTGGACATCTGTGATGACAGGGAGGTTACAGTCAGCTGGGATAAGTATGTCTTATTTTGGGGGAGAGGGAGGGGGGAAATCTGCACTGAACCTGTCTGCCACAATGTTGCCAATATCTGTGGGTTCAGGGAATTATTTGTTGTTGTGTACTAACTATGAGCATAGTGGAGGGTTTCCGACCAGGTTGCTAACATAACTGAAGAAGGCCTTGTGGTTATCTGTAGTGTCCCTGTTGATTTCCCTCTCAAAGTTGCCCATGGATGTTTGTATGAGAGAAAATAGCTCCTTACTAGTGTTGATCAGACATGCCTTCCCTTTATGGAATTATGCTCTGTCTTGCAGTAGCTTCCATCTTTTGTTATACAGTCTGTCTATGGCTGGGGTCCACCAGACAGGATGCTGTCCCTCTGTGGAGAGTGTCTTGGTCTTATATAGGATTGCATGATCCATGCATTCTCGGAGATGTCCATAGAAATAATTTGTGATGGGGTCAGCATTGTGGGTTGTGTCTTCCACTGGCACAGTGGGCTGAAAGGATACCATGTCACTGTTACAAAGTGTAAAGTTTGCATTTGAAATGTTATTCACTATAGTCGTTTGTGCTGGTGGTGGAGGTGGGATATGTATATCCAGGGCAATTAGTTTGTGGTCAGCTCACAGTAGTTGATGATGTACCCCATACAGTACCTCAATACAAACCCCCAGAGTGAGGAGATGCTTTGGACCTGAATCAGTGTTCTGACTGCTGGGGTTTGGTAGTATGTCGTATGGAGTGTGCCAGGTACTGTTGCACAGTTGTTGGCTGAGCACTGATACCTGGCCATTTACATGTGTAGCCACCAATAGACAGACAGATGCTATATATGTGAGATATATTGTATCACAACAGTCGAGTAGCATGTGCAGTATGTGTGCCAAATTCTGCTGACATATTTTGCTGAAATCATGTTATTTCCTTTTTCAGGACCATGGCTCACCAGCGCAATCCAGCTTACTCAGCAGCTGAGGATGAGGAGATACACCAGAGCCTGGTGCGGGATTATGCAATACTCTTTTCCCGCACCAGCCAGAATTAGCAGGAGAGGGCTGCACTGTGGCAAGACCTGGTCCGTCGGGTAAATTACATAGGCACGCATAATAGGACATATGAGCAGGTACAGCATCACTGCAGTTATTTAATCAGAAATGTCCGTCAGCGTGCGTTGGATATCCACAGGCAACAGGTTGCCACAGGTGGTGGGGTGGCTACACATCCCCCACTCACCAGACTTGAGGGTCTACTCATAAGTGTTGTGGCTTCAGCCCGCCAGCAACAACAGCAGCAGACATGCATTATGATGGAGGCTGGAGCCACACAGCAGCAAGACTACGAGTGTGCAGGTAATATGCCATATGTATAGTTGACTGTTGTGTACACTGGTAGTTAATGCATGTGTGAGGTGTGTCCTTGGTTTGTAGCTGTCATCATAGTATTTAATGTGCAAGTGTGATATTCTCAATATCAGCAGCTGACCTGTGAAAGGCGACTGTTGTACTACTGACCTGTATCATACTCAGTAACAATGGCACAGTTGTGCCCACTGACATTAGTTTCCTCACTTCTGCAGGTCCCTCCGGTGTAACAGCAATGCAGCCTATCCATGCTGGTGAGTGTGTATTAACAATACCTTTAATAGTCTTGATAGTAATAGTAATATTAGGCTCACTGAGTAGTGCTCTGTGTATGCATGCAGGTGTGTCTGTGTCTGTGTGTTGATATCTTGGATACTGAGTAGTGTGCAACTGTGTGCAACTGTGTGCAACTGTGTGCATGTGTGCAACTGTGTACAACTGTGTGCAGGTGTGCATGTGTGCATGTGTGCATCTGTGCATGTGTGCATGTGTGCATGTGTGGACCTGTGCATGTGTGGATGTGTGCATCACTGGTAATATTGTGTAGACATTGTAAACTGTGTTTCCTGTTTCCCTCCCACAGGTTCTGGTGCTGCTCTGGTGTCATGCAGCAGGGAACCTGAATCAGTTGCCATGGGTACTGATAATGATGACATCTGTGTAATGGCACAGGAAGGTATGCCAGGGTCCGTCATTGGTCAGCCAATTGACAGTACACAGCTGTCAACCCCATCAATGCGCACAGTTATCCTGCCAATACACCCTTTGTCACCACTAGGTGATGGACAGGATACAGTGGGCATTGACCAGGGTAATGTGGTATCTGTGGCACATGCGTCCCCTCACAGCAGCTATGGGCATGGCCCTGAGATGGTACCACACAGACAGATGTCCAGGGGTTCTCGTGGGAGCATCCGTGGGCATACTGCCCCTGTCAGACGTGCCCACAGAGGTCTTACAACCTCAGCTATGTTTCGGGCTGTCATGCAGGCACAGTCACGTATGGAATGGTACACCAGACAGGGTCTGAGGGAGCTGACAGCATGTCACACAGCCATGACTGACAGTATGCGTGACATTGCGGCTGCCATCCGTAATTTCACCGATGTCATAGACAGATGTTGTGGGGACATATTAGACTGGTTCCACAACTACATGTCCATGAACCAGGGCGATGGTGGACGGTTGAGGCATCGACGTGGGCGTATGCCAGCAACAGCAGCAGCTGGCAGTCGTTGCGGACGACAACGGCTGCGGCCGCCCCCATAGTGCCAACAGCAGCCCCAGCAATGCTGGGTCTGTGCTGTCATCAGACCACCCCAGGAGACCACGTGCACATGGCTCTGGCCAGGCCCGACAGGGATCTGTGTCCAGTCAATGTACACCTGCTTCTGATGACAGTACCCAGTCTGGGTTGGTACTGGATATGGTCTGTAGCACCCCTGCAAGGCACAGGTACCATGTCCGTGGCCAGAGACACTGATCTGTATGACCTGGCAGGTACAGTCTGTGGCTGTCCACAAACACCAGTATATGGCAGCCATGAGGTGGAACTGTGTGCATCCATACACACATGCGAATTGACAACACCTAGGGCTACCGCATACACGCACACACTGCATCAACATTGCCCCACCTTGTACTGCTGTCCCTCACCAACACACATACACATACATGTCAATTGGTGGTATCGGTGGCTGACTCAGGCATACCAAGTTCACACCCTGTGCATATGATGAAACTGTGCCACCTCCTGCAATCTGTAACATCAGTGCAGGTACAGGTTAACATGTTGCTGATGCACAGGGTGACTACATAGACGTGTAGTAATAGTATCATGTTGTTAACAGTACTGTGTGCTGATATAATTGGGGGTATATCCCAGCATGCCTGATGCAGTAAGGGTATGATTTTCATGTACTGTTGTCTACACCCATGGTAAGTACCATAGTGTATCATCTGCACATGTTGGCATACTGGTGGTAAGGATGTCAACAGAAGGCTACAAACATAGGTAGCACAGGGGATAAGGTAATGAAAGTACTGATACGCAATGATGGACATGTAAACTGCAAGTGGCATGTTGCCCACCCTGGACTCTGCAATGCGGATGTTTGAGGATGTTGATATGTGTGCAGTACTACACGACTGGTACAGGACACACAGGAGCACCCTAGCACTGCAAGCTCACATCTCATACCATGCTAGACAGCCCCAACACACAAAATTAACTGTCACAGAAGGGAGAGTCCCCATACATGTCAGGGATACTGTGGTGGCAGGCCAGGTAGCATACATCCTACTAAGTATGGAACCACTGAGTGAAGGCTCAGTGTCTGTTATTTGACATAATAAATCCAAAAGGACACTTCTGGTATATAGACAATTACGATAGATGCCACGGCTCGGACTCAAGAGTTTAATACACAATTTTATTCACAAAAACCAAAATAAAAGTACGTTAAGCGCTTTCATCTGTCTCCAGACTTCTTCAGAACGTACGTTTTGAATGTTACAACCTGTTTATATATCTCTTCAAATCCATTTTTGGCGCCAAAAAATAATTGCAGTGCTTAATTAATTAATTGCATTAATATGCCTTAATATGCGTTGAAAATATGCAGTACAATGAAATACATTACATAAAAACATCCCTTAAATATAAATACTATCTGATAAATAGTTGCTAAAAAATGCTACAATGTTACTATTACTTATTATTATAATTGTATACATGCTAGGATGAACTAACTAACACTAGCTTCTCTATGCCGTGTGGTCCTAAAGGTAAATTACATATATAAAACTTGTACAACTTGTACTCTAATAGTGTAAGATCAACTACATTGATCTAATCCATGATTGATAAAAACCAATACATAATTGATGAAATCTATGTTGATTAAAAAAAAACAAATACAAAGTAAGAGAAAACTGATTTAAATGTGTAGCAGACTGATTGCTGCCTATTTTCTCAATATTAAAAAAGGCTTGATACTAATATTGTCGTTTATTCCTGGATAATTTGTTGCATCAGAAATTATCTGCCACTTACTCTCTTTCATTGCTAAAATGGCTTTAATGTTTCCCCCATAAGGTGATGGTTCTACCTTGTCAATAATGTAAAACATAAAATTATGGTTGTCATTTGTATTTGTTACATGACGATACAGGGCATTTCTATTATCTTTAGTTCTAATAGCATACTGATGCTCATAAATACGTTTTTTGAGATGTCTTTCTGTCTTTCCTATGTAGAATGCGTTGCATACTACACAGGTAGCCATATAGATCACAAAAGTAGAACTACAATTTCCTTGAATGCTTGGTATATATGTGTGATTTATATTATCTAACCTAGTACCTTTGCATATTTTAATATGTTTGCATTGATTGATTTGCATTGAGTGTCTGTTATTTGACATGTGTATTACTGCAGGTATGAGCACCTGGGTTTCCATCCAGTTATTGTACATCCTGACGGTACATGGTCTGTACACTTGTGTGCGCTGAGACTGGACCCTAGCCATCTGACCTGTGTATTTCCATGTACATGTGTATAGTGCCTGCATATTTACACTGTTACCTACTGGAAGTGGTACAGCTTGTTTGTTGTACAATGGACTACATGCAGCCCTGCTTACTGTAGCTTTGTTTGCATGCATGTTTGCTTGCAGTTACCCTGGAACACTGATCCCACCTGCAATGCAGAGTTACAGAGCTTCTGTGGACTCCTAGTGACATTTGCATAGCTTACTATATGTATGTCCATGTCTCACTTGACAGAACGTCACTGTTTGTCCTGTTCACATGTATGTTGCCTGTGACACATTGCATATGACTTACCTGGCATTTGTCCATGTGAGCAGTCATATATGCCAGTGCTAACTAATCACAGGCACTACACCCTCACATACTCACCTTTTGTTGAACCACCTGCTTCGCTAGGGACGGCTTGCTCCTGTCACCCCTGGGCTTTTGGATATTGGCAAAGGCTCTTGCTTCCCCCATAGTGGCTTTTTTAGGCAAGGCTCAAAGGACAAACCCACCTCCATAGGTATCACAAGGGATAAGAATAAGAGTAATGCTACTCAACGCCAGAAGTCTAATCCTCAAGATGCATGCACTCGAAACTCTCCTTAGCATGGAGAACATCGATATCTGTGCAGTAACAGATACCTGTTTCAGGGCTACCGAGAGCACCACAGCAATACCAGGTTATACCTCATACCATGCTTTTCGGCCCCAAAACTTGGACAGAAACACAAAAGGAGGGGGAGTATTGATATTCATCAAGGATACCCACACCTCCAGGTTGGTGGCAAAGCACGAAGCATCAGAGACTATCCATGTGCAACTAACAGTGGGTAAAACTGCCTTCCAGGTTATAGCCTACTACAGACCACCATCCCAAACCCAGGAACCCCACTCGGACTTCCTGAGTACACTTGAAAATATGAAGGTCTCTCCAAACACCATTATATTGGGCGACTTCAACTACCCAAACATAGACTGGGAGCATTACTCTAGCTCCAACACCCTAGCCCAAAGGTTCCTAGAATTTATAAACTCAAATGCTATGGAACAACTTGTTACCACTCCCACAAGAGCGGAAGACATACTGGACCTGATCATCACTAACATGGGGACTCTATGCTCCAGACCAGAAGTGTATCTCTCACTGTTAAGATCAGACCATAAACTAATCTCACTGGATATTCAAATCCCAACCTCACCCCCTGCCCAGAAAACCACAGTGAAAATCTTCTCTAAAGCAAATTCACACTCCTCAAAACCGAGGTGAAATCCTTCAAAGCCCCTGGGCCTGTGGAAAATACGGCCCAGACCTCAGAATCCTCTATAAACGCATTCTATGGACACCTTCAGGAATGCATGGATCATGCGATCCCAAATAAAACCAAGACCCAATCCTCCAAAGCAGACGTCCTGTCTGGTGGACCCCAGCCATAAACAAACTATACAATAGAAGGAGGAAACTACTAAATGATAGAGCAAAATCTCAAAAAGGGAAGGCACCACTGATCAGTATTAGCAAAAAACTATGGGCACTCATAAAATTGTCTAAGGCCAGCTTTGAGAGGAAATAGCACAGGACACTAAGGATAATCACAGGGCTTTCTTTAGTTATGTTAGGAACCTGCGTGGTAATTTCCAGATATGCTCAGAATTAGTCAAAAATGACAAAAGAAACACCGAACCCACAGACATTGCCAACATCCTAGCTGACAGGTTCAGTGCAAACTTCTCCCCCCCTCCACACCAAAAGGGCAAATATCTATCCCAACAGAGTGCTGCCCCCCTGACATCTCAGATGCTCAGGTAAGAGCCGCCCTCTCCAAAGCAAAAAACACACCATCAATGGGACCAGACAGTGTCCCGGGCTGTGTCCTACATGAACTCCAAGAAGAGCTAAACCCAAACATAAAACTACTGTTCAATCTCAGCCTTACTACAAGATATGTGCCCAAAGAGTTGTGTACAGCAACAGTGGTCCCTCTCCATAAAGGTGGTGCCTCAACGGATCCTGGAAACTATCGCCCCATAAGCCTGACTAGCTTGGTCTGCAAAGCTACAGAAAGGATCATCATGGACCTCATAAATAAAGATATTGGGGACCTACAGACACTGGATCCTACCCAGTTCGGCTTTGTTAAGGGCAGATCCTGCCTCTTAAACCTGGTTGATTTCTTTGAAACAGTCACCAAGGCCATTGACGAGGGGAAGGTGGTCCACACAGCCTACCTGGACCTCGCAAAAGCCTTCGATACAATACCCCACTCGGGCATTATAGAGAAGCTCACCAGCTTAAATATAAACCCCTATGTCACTAGATGGATTGCAAACTGGCTCAAGGACAGAACCCACATGGTTAGAATTGCTGGAGCCATGTCAGACTCTAAACCAGTTACAAGTGGTGTCCCACAAGGCTCAGTCCTGGGACCTCTCTTGTTTGGTATATATTTCTCGGAGGTACAGGCCAACACGGAAGGACTGTGGCTGACCAAGTTCGCAGATGACTGCAAACTGGCCGCCATAATCGACTCTCCAGCCGACACAAGCATCCTCCAAAAGGGCCTCATAGAAACAGACAACTGGTGCCAGAGCCATGGCCTCAAGCTAAATGCCAAAAAGTGTATAGTCATCCCCTTTGGCAAAAACAAAGTGCCCACAAATTACCACATGGGTGGTAATCCATTAAGTACAGAAGAAGTATTTAGGGACCTGGGGACCCAAGTTGATAGCAATCTCTCATTTGACAACCATGTGGCCAAAGTGGTTAGAAAAACATTTTATATAGCCCACCTCATCATGAAGGGATTCACATCTAGATCAGGGGAGGTCATCGTGCCTCTTTACTCATCCCTCATCAGGCCCATAATTGAGTACAATGCCTCTGTTGGGATGTACCTTACCAGACACCTGCAGCAACTGGAAAGACCCCAAAAGTACCTCACCAAGAGGATCAAAAGGCTCAAACAGATGCCATATGCTGCCCAGTTAAAGAAACTCCAGCTCTACTCAGTGGCATACCGCCTGTTCAGAGGCGATCTGTGTCTGACGTATAAAGCCATGTCCAACCCGGAATTAATGGACATGCTGCACCTCAGAATATCCAAATCCCATCGAGCTATGCGCTCGAGAGACTTGAACCTCAGCACTGAAATAAATAGGACATGCTGGAGGGACAGATTCATAACCCAGAGGCTCCCTTCACTCTGGAATAAAATCCCAGTCCAGGTTAGGCAGAGTCCCTCATTGACTCTCTTCAAGAGGAATCTTGGTGAGTGGATGGGAGATCGTAGGTTTACCCCGGGTATCACTTCTGTGTCACTGTTAGACAGAGGCACAGTATACTAACCTCAGAAAAGGGCATAGCAAAATAAATTTAAAATGGGTGGCGAAAGCCAAACACATTCTGGCTAGGCTTATAAATGCCCTAGGGCACATAGCCTAGTATGAACCTATGAACTTATGAACCTATGTACCTTGTTCCCCATTGGCCCTATGTGCTGTTAATCACCATGGCAATCACAATACTAAGGTAGCATTTGCAAAGGTCACTTGTCAGTCACCTCTATGGTACAGTTGTGGAATATGTGGGTCATGTGGCAATGTCACAGCTGCCACATGTACACAGTCAACCCTCTCCCCTACACATGGACGTACAACACATGTATGAGATGCAACCATATTGCCAAACTGGGGACTAAGCACTCTGAACCCAGTATTGGCATAACCTGTCAGGTGGCATGAAATACTACAGTGACTACAATACCAGTCTGATGTAGACCTACACTGACAGCAATCCAAACACGTGAACACACTGGCCATTCATGGAGCCTCAGAATAGCATCCTGCCTGAGCAGCAGACACCTCTGCAGCTGGCACACAGGCATACGTTAAGCCAGAACACAGCACATGCAACACATTGCACACAAATCCTGTGTGCCAAACAGTCACAGCCTGTATGGCTAGACAACACACCTGCTACAGTTGTGTTAGGTACCTTCATTGTCCGGTACAGTGAGGTCCTGCTCACCAGGCTGGACAAAGTGAAGGTCACAGTGATATGCCCGTGGGGCACTATGGTCCACCACATAACACAAGCATACAGGTCAGTCAGAGGCATGGACACGTATGACTCAGTCATTGTCTATGCCACTATGGCTGACCTGTGATGTGCCTCCCTGGACTACATGATAGGGAACATTGAAGGGCTCTCTGAGCATGTGGCACAGG
Source organism: Protopterus annectens (assembly GCF_019279795.1). Taxonomy (NCBI): domain Eukaryota; kingdom Metazoa; phylum Chordata; order Ceratodontiformes; family Protopteridae; genus Protopterus; species Protopterus annectens. The sequence goes on from NC_056735.1 coordinate 1,998,780,238, forward strand.
CTGGTATGACCCTGACCTTGGTTGGCATCATACCCTCACCAGGAATGCTGACGTATTACTGAATGCTGATGAATTACTGTAGCTACAACACCCTAGCTGAAAGGTTCCTAGCATGTAGTCACTGCATTGCTATGGAACAACTTGTTACCACTCCCACAACAGGTGAAAACATGAAGCACCTGTTCATCAACAACATGTAGACTATATGCCCCAGACCAGATGTGTATCCCTCGCTGCTAGGATGATACCATATACATCTCACACTGTATATACACATACCACATGCAGCACATGCACAGAAGACCACAGTCATAATGTTATCCAGTGTAAATACCATGTATTCATATGTGGCAGGCGTCAGACATGTGAACTATTGAAGGTCACAGGTACATATGTGTATTTGGCACACACATACATCATCTGTGTCCATTGCCATTACTGGTTTAATCGATGTCATGCATTATTGTGAACAACAACCCACACACATGGGCATTCATCATCTGTGTCCATTGCCATTACTGGTTTAATCGATGTCATGCATTATTGTGAACAACCCACACACATGGGCATTCTGTGTGACAAAAACACACGTGGCATGTGTGGAATTCAAAGCCATAACTAACTGTGCTATGACAGTAGTGAGAGATGCAGTAGCAGAGCGTGCTATTTGCATTACTGGGAGATTTGGCCTCTTCCGCTGTACTTGTAGGGTGCTGACATCATCTCTGTGTAGAGATTGGAATATGCAGCAGCTGGTGTGTTGTACTGGTTGGCAAAAGGGTCAGTTTTTTCACACATGTAATTGCACACACCCTACTTCCACCCTCCCATTTGCAGTATTCAAACCCCTACCTAACTATGTTATGACACTCAAGACGGATACATTAGCAGAGCGCGCTATTTGCGTTACTGGGAGGTGCTCCTTCTCCTGTTGTACTTATAGGGTGCTGACATCATCAGTGTTTAGAAAGGGGAATGTGCATCCTGTCGTGTGTTCTCCTAGTTACCAAAAGGGACATTTCTTTCATACAGAATTTCACACACACTAATCCTTCTCCACACACACTAAACATTTGCAGGACTTAAACCCCTACCTAACTATGTTATAACACTTGAGACGGATGCATTAGCAGAGCACGCTATTCACATTACTGCGAGGTTTCTCTTCTCCTGCTGTACTTATAGGATGCTGACATCATCAGTGTTTAGAAAGAGGAATGTGCATCCTGTAGTGTGTTCTCCTAGTTGCCAAAAGGGACATTTCTTTCATACAGAATTGCACACACACTAACCCCTCTCCACACACACTGAGCATTTGCAAGATTCAAACCCCTACCTAACTATGTCATGACACTCGAGATGGACAGATTAGCAGAGCGTGCTACGCGCATTACTGGGCGGTTTCCCTTCTCCTGCTGTACTTATAGGGTGCTGACATCATCAGTGTTTAGAAAGGGGGATGTGCATCCTGTAGTGTGTTTCCCCAGTTGCCAAAAGGGACATTTCCCTCACACACACACCAACCCCGCTCATCTACACACACACTGAGCATTTGCAGGATTCAAAACCCTACCTAACTATATTATGACATTTAAAGGAGACGCATTAACAGAGCGCACTATCCAAATTAGTGGGCATTTGTTCTGCACCTGCAGTATTTATAGGGTGCTGACATCATTATTTCTAAAGAGGTATGTACATTTAGTACTACCTGTCAGGTGGGGGATAGCATATATATGCATTTGCAGCCACCTACTTCAGGGTCAGATATGCACATCGCACTGACAGGTTGTGTTCTATACCATGCTTCGTGACCACAGGACCTGTAACACACAACACAACCAGTTCGGACCACCCCTCCCACATCCAGGACACACACTTTGCTTCCCTGGGAACAGTACCAAGATATGCAGGTGTTCACATACGCCATTCCAGTTGTTAACGTCAGTTACAGGTATGTTGTGTGTGGGAACTACTCAGGCCTCTACAACATTACCCTACAGCCACTACAATTTGTGAGTCCATGTGCTATGGCAGAACCACTCACCACAGCCACAAGGGGGAATACATATTGCCCCTGACCATCTGCAACATGGGTACTCACTGTTCCACACCAGTGGTAGACCACCATTGTTGATATCTGACCATACCCACCTTTCCCTGGACATCCATATCCCATCCCCACCCCCAGGCAAGGTTGTCACTGCAAACAAAGTGTATTTATCAAAAGCAGACTTTACACTTGTGAAGACTGGGGTGCAAGACTTCAAAGGACCCATGCTGGGGGAGTATACAGGCCACTCTGCATAATCCTTGACAATTGCATTCTATGAGCATGTGGAAGGTTTGCATTGATCAATGCTATCCCAAATATACCCATGACTGCTCCACAACAGGGCACCTGTGTGTACACCAGCCATATATGAGCTGTCCAACAGACAGAGTGAGCTAATACATTGCAGAGCAGTAGCCCACAGAGGGAGGACATCTCTGAACAGTACTGGCACGACACTTCAATCCCTCATAATCATCGCGACAAAGTGTTGACAGTGAAATTGTCCAGACAATGCAGATAAGGCTCCCCTCAGTCTGTTATTGATGCCCACTTACTGTTAGAGGTCCTCAGCAACCCTCTTCCAGCACACACCAAAAACATGGATGTGGCTTAGCAAATTCAACCCCTGGGATCTCCACTGTGTCCCTGCTTGACAGAGGCACAGCACACTAGCCTCACTTGATGCCTTATGTGACCTACTTTACAGTGGCACAGTAGCCTACTGTACTGGGGAGGCAGACGACAAGCACACTCTGGCTAAGCTGTCATTCCCTAGGGCAAACAGCCTAGTGTTGACTTCTACACCCATATGTTTAATTGTCAGATGCACAATATTTGTTGCTGATAGACTGTTTGCAGGTCTTTATTGCCATAGCATTCCCTGTTTCTATGAACAACTTGTGTATTTGTGGAAGATGTTTGAATATGGGAGGGATCCACTATATCACATATGTCTCTGTAGTCATTTAACTGTGTGCACTGGGCAGATTGCTGTAATGTGGTTGGTTCCTGGAATAACACGTACAAATACCAGATATGTGTGGCCAACTGCTAAACTGAGGTTTGGCCTAAGTGTGTGAGCATGCCCAGTTCAGGCTTCCCATGGCATGTTGTCTGACATATGTCTCATTTATCAAAGTGTGCGAGCATGCCCAGTGTGAGCTTTCCATATGTTGAACTCTACAGCCCACCACATTTGTGGATGAGTGTGAACTTCAACAATATCTCACGTTTATGGTTGTGTGCTGTGTGTCATGTTGTGTAGTTACTGTCCAACTGCTTTGTGTCTGAACACAACAGGCATTATACTCTGCCTGTTGGGTTTGCATGGGATACTTTGCATACAGTTGTCAACATCCTTTCATACTGACCTAACACTGTAGTACCGTATAGTGTACTGGTTCAGTACTTTCACTGTGGTGGACAGTATCCCGGCCTTTAGTCCTATCACTGCTTTACATTTTCATAGTGAGCACAACAGCCTGGTTAGGGGCCAGTTGTGCACATCTGACCATGTTGCATTATGTTCAGATATGAACTACTTAAACCAGGCTTGTCCAACATTGGTAGTATATTCCACAACATAGGTGTACATTGGCAAACACTAGCGATGTGCCCTAGGCCATTTCTAATGCTAGTCGAAGAGTGTGTTTGTCCTTCGACACACATTGTAAGTGGAGTTTGCCATGACATATGTCATGGTTAGTATACTGTGCCTCCATCTACCCGTGACATAACAGTGATACCCAAGGTAAACCTACCATCTCCCATCCACTCATCAAGATTCCTCTTGAGGAGATTCGATGAGTGACTCTCTGGCTAACCTGTACTGGGAGTTTACTCATGAGTGGGGGTGGCTTCTGTGATATGGATCATTCAGTACAGCTTGTCCTATGTATGTCAGTGCTGGGGTTCAAGGTCTCTCATGTGCATAGCTCACTGCCATTCAGATTGTACAAGGTGCAGCATGTTCATTGATTCCAGCTTGGACATGGCTTTATACATCAGGCACAGCTTGCCTCTGGGTGGGCAGTATGGCAGTGTGTGGAACTGCAGTTTGTTTAATCAGGCAACACATGGCATCTGTTCAAGCTCTTTGATACTCCTGGTGAGGTACTTTTGGGGACTTTACAGTTGATGGAGGTGTCTGCTGAGGTACATCCCACAGGGGCTATTGTAGTCAATTGTAACGCTGATGAAGGATGACTGCAGAGCCACAATGATCTCCCCTTATCTAGATCTGACAACCTTCATGATAGGTGGGTATATGTTATGTTTCTGTAACCACTACAGCCACATGTTTGTCCAATGCAGGATATCTATCAACTTGTGTCCCCAGGTCTCTCATTACATGTTAAGTACTTAATGGGTTAACACCTATGTGGTAATTGGTGGGCACTTACTGTATATCCACAGGGGTTGACTATACACTTTTATGCAATTAGCTTGCTGACATGGCTATGGCACCAGTTGTCTGTTTCTATGTGGCCCTTTTGTGGGATGCTTGTGTCAGTTGGAGGGTCAGATATGGTGGCCAGTTTGTAGTCCTCTGCAAACATGTTCAGACACAGTCCTTCCATGTTGGCCTGCACCTATGGGACATATATACCAATCGAGGGAGGTCCCAGGAACAAGCCTTGTGGGATGCCAGTTATATCTGGTTTGTAGTCTGACATGGCTGCAGCATGTCTGACCATGTCAGTTCTGTCCTTGGTCTGGTTTTCAACCCCTCTACTGACATAGGGGTTTATATTTAAGCTGGTGAGCCTATCTATAATGAACACGTGGGGTATTGTATAGAAGCCTTTGCAAGGTCCAGCTATGCTGTGTGGACCACATTGCCCTCATCAGTGACCTTAATGACTGTTTCAAATGAGTCAAACATGTTTAAGGGGCAGGATCTGCACTTAAGAAAGCCACACTGGGTAGGGTCCGGTGTCAGTAGGTCCCCAATATCTTTATGTCTGCGGTACATGCTGATCCTTTCCATAGCTGTGCAGACCAAGCTTGTCAGGATTCTGGGGTGGTAGTTTGCAGTATCCATTCAGGCAACACCTTTGTTGAGAAGGACCACTGTTGTTGTACACTGCTCTTTGGGTACATATCCTGTGGTAAGGCTGACATTGAGCAGTAGTGTGATTTGGCATTCCATTCTTCTTGGAGTCCATGTTGGACTCAGCCCAGGACACCATCTCATACTATTGCTGCTGTGCGTTTTACTTTGTAGATGCTGGCTGTTACCTCAGCATCTGCAATGTCAGGGGGCCAGCAGTCTGCTGGGATAGATATTTTGCATTTTGGGGGGGGGGGTTGCACTGCACCTGTCAGGTTGTATGTTGGCAATATGTGTGTGTGTTTGGTATGTTGTTTGTAATATTTGAGTGATTCAGAGCATATCCGTGAATTCCCAACAAGGTTCCTACCATCAGTTGAGAAAGCCTTGTGATTATCCTTAGTGTCCTGTACAATTTGTATCTTCATAGGTTCATAGGTTCATACTAGGCTATGCACCCTAGGGCATTTATAAGCCTAGCCAGAGTGTGTGTGTGGCTTTCGCCACCCCTTGCTATGTGAATATTATGGCCATTTATGATTTACTTTACTGTGCCTCTGTCTGGACGTGACACAGTGAAGACCCCCAGTGTACATCTATGATCATCCATCCACTTGGCAAGATTCCTGTTGAAGAGTGTCAATGAGGGGCTCTGCCTAACATGGAGTGGGATTCTGTTCCAGGGTGTAGGGAGCCTCTGGGTTATGTATCTGTCCCTCCAGCACATCCTATTTCATTATGTGTTGAGGTTGACATCTCTCACTCTCACAGCTCTGCTGGCTTTGGGTTTTCTGGGGTGGAGCATGTCCATTACTCCTGTGTTGGACATGGCCTTGTACAACAGGCATACAATGCCTCTGTGTAGGCAGTATGTGACTGCATTCAGCTGGGGTGTCTACAGCCAGGCAGCATATGACATATATTTGAGACCCTTTATCCTCTTGGTGAGGTACCTTTGAGGTCTTTCTAACTGCTGCAGGTGTCAGGTAAGGTACATCCCAAATGAGGCATTGTACTAGATTATGGGTCTGATAAGAGAACAGTATAGGGGCACAATGACCTCTGTTGACGTAGATGTGAATCCTTTCATGATACGGTGTCCAATATACACAGTCTTCCTAGCCACATTGGCAATGTGAGTGTCACATAACAGGTTACTGTCCACTTGTGTCCCTAGGTCCCTGATTACTCCTTCCATACATAATGGTTTACCACCTATGTGGTAATTTGTGAGTACCTTGTTTGGTATTTGGTGGGACATTCATACTGTCCAGTGTCTTCAGGACGGCTGGGTGGGGTTCCTGTGTGTGAGAGTGTGGTCTGTAGCATGCTAAAGACTGTACAGCAGTTTTGCCTACGGTTAGTTGCACATGGGTGGTCTCTGATGCTTTGTGCATTGTCAGTTACCTGGACGTATGGGTGTCTGTGCTGAATATGGATACTCCCCCTCCTTTTATGTTTTGGTCCAGGTTTTGGGGCCATAACGCATGATATGAGGTATAACCTGGTAGTGCTGGTGTGCTGTCAGGAGGCTTGCAGCAGGTTTCTGTCACTGCACGGACATCGATGTTCTCCATACTGGGGAGGGCCTCGGGAGCATGCATATTGCGGTTTACATGTCTGGCATTGGTCAGCATTACCCTTATGTTTCTTTCCACTTATGTTTTCTAGGGTGGTGGGTTAGTCTTTTCAGCCTTGCCTACGAAAGGCTCTATGGAGGTGGCAAAAGCCTTATCCAATATCCAGACGCCCAGGGGTAACAGGTGCAAGCCATCCCTGGAACAGCAGCATGGCTTGTCAAGCATGACATCCCAAGCAGACAGACATTGGATCCCCTTGGAATGACACCAGTAATTGTGCCACTTGTTAAAGCTGATCATTCTGTGTTTGTACTGTGGCATCATTCTTGATGAGGGTAGGATGCTGCAAACGGTCAGTGTCATACCGGCCTGGACTACATAATCGGAGAGCTCATCTATGTCTCTTTTCATGTAGTTCAGGGAGGTACATCTCAGGTCATTCATGCCAGCATGGACAATGACTGCATCATATTTCTATTTGCTTTGGGGTGACCTGCGTACTTGAGTTATGTGGCGTATTGTAGCAGCCTACAGGCAGCTTACTGTACCCTTTCTCTTGTTCAGTCTGGTGAGCGGGACAGCAGTGTGTCTGACTATGGAGTCACCTATTACAACTGTATCAGGCATGTTGTTTCTCCTTCTGGCCTGTGACTGTTTGGCACACCATCTTTGTGTACTATGTGTTGCATGTGCTATGTTTGGAGGTTGTGGTTGCTTGGGTGTCTGCTTTGGAGGCCTCTGTTGGTGTGGTGTGTTTGTAATTAGGGCCTCCGGGAATGCTTTTCTGTGTTTATGTCTTTGGTTTGCAGTTGTGATAGGTCTATGTGGGACTGGGTTTGTGGTGTGTGTGGTTACCTTCTCCTTCTGACTAGTTTTGACAGTACTGAGTTGAGGGAGCTCAGCCTCTGGTTTGGATAAATGGTTGCATCTCTCACATATATTTGTATTTCTTAGGGAGAGTTGAGGATTGTCTGTGTACTTGGTGCAGGTGTAACATTGCCTCAGGATTCACAGATTCAACTTGTTGTAGCTGGCCTTAGTGGATTGTATGTGTGGACATATTTTATTGCCATACTACTGATCAGTGATTACTTCCCTTTTTATGTTTGCTCTATCATGTAGTAGCTTCCTCATTCTCTTGCATGGTTTGGTAATGGCTGGAGTCCACCATGCCAGATGCCTGCGTGTATGGCATTGTCTTGTTTTTATTTGGGATTGCATACTCCATGCATTCCTGGCAGTGTTCATGGAATGCCTGTATAACAGGTTCTGAGGTGTGGCCCATATTTTGCACCTGCACAGGGCCTTTAATGGATTCCACATCAGTTTGGAGGAGTGCAACTTTTGCTTTACACATAATTTTCACTGTTGTTTTCTGTCCCGGGACTGTGGTCAGGATGTGTATATCCAGTGTCCAGTGTGATTACTCTATGGTCTGGTCTTACCAGTGAGGGATACACTTCTCATCTTGCCATCCAGTACCCATGTTGCTGATTATCACATCCAGTATGCTTACCCCTCTTGTGGGAGTGGTACGTTGTTACTGGGCATTTTGTTTTATGGATTCTAGGAACTTTTCTCCTACAGTGTTGGAGCTAGTATAATGCTCCCAGGCCATGTCTGGGTATTTTCAGTCACCCAATATAATGTGATTTGGAGGGCTTGATATGTTCATGTATTCCAACATAGGCCAGGTGCAGTTCCTGGTGTTAGGACAGTAGTCTGTAACAGGCTATGAACTGGGAGGCAGTTTTAGCCACTGTTACTTGACCATGGCTAGTCCATGCTGCTTCTTGTTGTGGTACCAACATGGGGGTGTGGTTATCCTTGACAATTATTGCTAGTCACCCTCGTTTTGTAGCTTGTTCCATGGTTTGAGGCTGTACAGCACAGTATGAGGTGTAACCTGGTAGTGTTAGGGTGCTGTTGTGAGCCTTGACCCAGTTTTCTGTTACAGGACAGCTATCAACATTCTCCATACTGTGTGAGTTTAGACTGCATGCATCTTGCTGTTTAGACTTCTGGCATTGGGTAGCATTACATCTAGGTTCTTATCCCTTATGATAGCTATGGAGGTGGGTTTGTGTTTTGAGCCTTACCTATTCAGGGCACACTGTGGGTAGCAACAGCCTTTGCCAGTATCCATAAGGCCTGGACTGATAGGTGCACGCCACCCCTAGCAGGTGGAGCATCATGTCATACTCAGCATGTCATCCCAGGCTGGCACACATTGGATCCCCTTTGACTAACTGCAATACTTCAGCCAATTATTGCAATTGATCATCTCATCGTCATATTGTGGCATCATGCTTGGTGAGGGTAGGATGTTAGCCAGGGTCCTCAAGTGTGCATATACTACATGGTGTTACATTGATTAACACAAGGCATTCATGCCTCAGGTGGTGCTGCAGGGCTTCCTCTGTCGGATGCACATATTACACTCCCTGTACAGGTTTGAGAGCAGGTTATGTCATTTTAGGCATCCCTATTATTATATGAGTGAGTCAGAGAGGGCTATCATTCCCAGGGTTCCTACTGAGCCCGTGTATGTACTATGCATTGCCTCTTTGCCAAGGCCAGGGCATACTGGGCATACCACCTTCTGCCTACTGGGGCAGGCTCAGGTTGTTCCTCCTCTGAGTCATGCTCTGCCTGTGATGGCCTTGGCAATGGTGGGGGGCTGTTTGGCCCGGCCCTATGCTGGTCCTGCTGCAGTTGTTTTCGCAAGATCATATTATGTAGCATAGCACATACCATGACAATTTGGGAACATGTAGTTGGTGAGTACTGCAAGGCTCCACCAGATGTGTCCAGACATCAGAACCATGTCTTGAGCAGCCCAAACACACACTCTATTACATTAAGTGTTTGCACGTGTGCCTCATTATGGCGTTCCTGTTCAGGTGTGTGTGCGTTTCTGATGGGTGTCATCAGCCACGGCTCCAATGCATAACCTGCATCCCCCACTAGGTGTCCATGTGGGATGTCCCCATTGGCAAATATCTGGTACAGCTGCATCAAATGCCAGATATGGAAATCATGGTAGCTCCTAGGGCAGCCAGCACACACATTCATTATTATGCCCTGGGCATCACACATGACCTGGCAGTTGATGGAGGGGAAGCCCTTGAGGTTAATGTAGGCCCTACCCCGCTCACCGGCTGGTGCTTTGATGGGTATGTGCGTGCAGTCTATTGCACCCACTACCTCAGGGTATTCCGCTATTTGCTGGAAGAGACGCATATTGCTGGCCAATACCTCACGGGCATTGGGGAAATATACATGATCACCAACATGTGCTGACATGGCATCCAGGAACTGGTGCAGTACCCTGGAGGCTGATGTCTGTGATATCCCCATCATATCACCAGTTGGTCTCTGGAAGGTACCTGTTGCTAGTATTCTTATGCCAATACATACCTTGGTTTCCACTGGGATGGGTTCCCCTCTGTTGGTTCTGTGTGTGAGGCATGGCCTGCACAGCTCGACAATTTGCTACAGGAGGTCTATGTCCACTCTATAGCATTCTACTATCTCCAGCTCAGGTAACCTGTGGTAGGTGACCCTGGGCCTGTACACTCTTCTCCATCTCCTCACTGTGGGTTGTCTGGCACCATCTGCATTGTCACCACCCTCAGCAAGTAGCCTATGTCTCCTTATGACAGCTATGGCAGCCCCTAGCATTTCTGCTCTGAGTTCAGCTTTTTCAGTTTTCACTTCTAATAGCTTACTCCTGTCTTGCAGTGTCTCTTGAGAGAAACATCCTGGACTGCTGTTTGCAGAGTTTTAAGTGCTTGGCTGAGCTACTATTCTGCCTGTGTAATTGCCTGCTTCTAATTGTTTTCACCTGCTAGCTCCAGCAGTATTCCCTGCTAGCTTCCTACTAATTCTGTTGCTTCCTTTTTCCTTTCTGTTTCCTCAGGGGGGAGCAACGCGCATACCAGCAGAAACACGCTCACAGTGGCTTATACATGCGCACACATGCTTACACGGTTCAGAATCTGCTTATTTGGGTTAAAACAAGCGCACACTAGCGCAAACAGTCTTACAAGTCTGCCAACAGGCTCCCACATTCTCAGTCTGCCTTACACGCGTGCACACAGGCTTACACGGTTCAGAATCTGCTTATTCGGGTTAAAACATGCGCACACCAGCACAAACAGTCTTACAAGTCTGCCAACAGGCTCCCACATGCTCAGTCTGCCTTACACGCGTGCACACTGCCCTACTCGCACCTTATGGCATGCACACATGCGCAGGCACGCTCAGCAAGAAACTTTGGTGTAAGGAACAGTGTACACCTTCCATTTCTTGACTTTCCCATGATTATGTTGTGGCACTCCTCTTTCCATGATATGTGTCTGACATCTGTCATGTAACACTGACCTCCAATACTGCATTTCTTTCTACCATTCCCCCCTGTGATGTCACCTATCTCATACTCTATTCCTCCCCCTTATGTATCTCTTACACTACTCAGAATGTGCTAATTTGCTATGTGACAGTGGAATTCAGTATCCTAACACTCATTTACATCAGATTGCCTACTAATGCTTAGTTACATGTCTTAGACTCAGCTTCCCCCCTTAGCAACCACTAAACGGTGGCCATGTTGTTTTTGTTCTGCTGGTCCCTGCATTGTAAATCCATGTATTGCATAAAACCCACATTTGTGGGTTTATAATCTTCATTTTTATGTTTTATACAGCGCAGCCCGTTTGCGCGGGGCTGTGCTGCGTTTAAACATCGGCGAAAAAAAAAATATTTATTTTTCATATTTGCATCAGGGTACCTTGCCAATGGCCACATATTTGGCCATTGGCATGCTGCCTGACACATATGCACCCTTTATTTGGAGATGACATGGCTCCATTGTGGTTTTTGCAGAAACATACTCAGTTGTCAACTGAGTACATTTCTGCAGCTAAAACGGCTCTTACACGGGCTGCTTTGGGCTTCGTGGATCGCTAATCTACCTCATTTGCATGCCTTTGGGCTGCAAGTGAGGTGATTAGCATATCCACGCCCACTCCTTGTAAGAGACATTTTAGCTGGTCTCTTACATGGACTTTAGGGCTGTTCCTGGATCGCAAAGGCTGCATGGAGTCTTACACTACTCTTAGACTCCGTGCAAGCCTTCGTGAATCCTGCTCATAACTTTACCTAACCTATTTATTGATTAATTTGAAATATAAACTCTGTCAGTTCTAGAGTGTCTACTATGGCTGTATGAAAAGTTAGTGTGATTCTGGATCAGGAAAATCATTTTTATCTCTAATATGAAATAATTCAGTAAAATCAATTAATAGCTTTGCAAAAGCAGAACTTTCCTTTTACTAGCAGTATTGGTATCCTTATCTGACAATATGCAGTTAAAGTCTCCTGCCAAGATAATGCTACCTTTTGAATTTTGAATAATCTGATCTAAATGTTGTTTTACTGTTTTAACTCTTATTCCAGGGAACCAATAAATATTGATAAAGGTATATAGTTTTCTGTTAAATGCTAATGTTCCTGAACAGAGCATACCTTTATAATCCTTGTACATATCAATAATTTTGGGTTAAGGCAAATATTTTTTTCACAGTACAGCCACCCCTCTCTTTTTTGACTGTAGTGAGAAGTAGATAATAACATTTGTGTTTAGTATTAAGTCTGTCTATATCTTCCAGCAATAAATGTCTCTTGTAAGAATATAATTACATAATTAAATAATTTAGATACTTGTATAAACTTTCCATCATACATCCATTATTTAACTCATTAATATTAATTCAAATGCAATTAAGATATGACATATAACATATCAGGCAAGTCAACAGATAATATTTCCATGAATTCAAATTAATAACAATGACAAAAAAAACTTCTTCAATTATGATCTGAATATTATTAAACATACGGTCAAAATAATTGACAGATTAGGCACAACCATTATAGTAGATACCCAAGGGAAGTATTTTTAAATTGAGAAAACATTCACTTTTAAAACCTTCCTACCCACACATGGAGTCTAACACTCCTAGCTTGAACAGTGTAACTATTCAAGCTTTCCCTCCCATCAACTTTTATGAAACCAGTTCCCCTCTACTACTTTTAGAACAAGATTATCATTATTAATAATTTTGAGAATCAATTCAGGACCCAGGACAACCCATATACATGAAATAGCTCTATATACATTTTATCTACTCATAAATACAATCATGAATGTATTGAGAGCAAGTTGTATCTAAATCTAATATATTGTACAGACAGATTGTCTGTGTGCTCAAAAAATAAATCAACTCCTACCATAGAATCATCTCATGTCAATCAGCATAATAGTAATAAAACAACCATTAAATGACATAAAATTTTGCCAGAATGTTATTATTCATGCTCACTAAGATGATGAGTTGGTGGTCTTTATGGATTCCTTTTGGGATGCACTGTTGGCAATGCTTAGTAGGCAGATTGGTCTGACGAGAGTGATGATTTTTCTGAGCTATGATACAGAATCAAAATTGCTTATACATGGTAATGCTTGCTGTGTCTAATAATGGTGGCTGCCAAAAAAGTAAATACTAGAAAATAGAAATCAAAATATAAACCAACTATACTTGAAATAGTGAATATAGTAACAGAGATAAAATAACTGAAAATGAGATCTTGAGAAAAGGGTAGGAGCAAACTACATAGAAAAATGGGAATTATGCGAGCAACACATACAAAGGAGGAATGAGGTTTAAAGGGTGGCAGGACTTAAATGAGCTATATAATGTTTGAGTGAGAAAGATTGGGTAGATTATAAGTGATGTATAATGTTTTTAACTGGGAGTGTGTCAGTATGGTTTGTGATGTAAAATGATTGGGACGAGGATTGTGTCAGTGTGTTTTTTTTTTCATTTATATAAATGTATGATTGCTTATGTAGTAAGTGATGGTTTAATAAAGATGTTTCTTGTTTAAAAAAGGCAGGAATTGTATAATTTCTGTAATATTGCTTAGGTTTTATGATATATAGCAATATATGTGAAGTATAATGTTTATGGTAATATAGTTTGATTACTTTTATAAAAAGTAAATGTGCCTGTGTTACAAGTGATAATTCAATAAAAGTGAAAAAAAAATAAGATGCATTTATAATATACTAGTGTATTTAAAACAAGCTATCTCAATACTGAAGTTATATTATTTTTCTTGTCATGTATGTAATGACTTTTAAATATTTACATAGCATAAACATGTCAGTAACTACTAGTTTTTATGCATATATGCAGCTATAAAACTCAAAAATGTCCATATCACCTATAATGTTGTGATGCTTAAAACAGTCTAACAATATATATTGTAAAATAAATAGTCTTATAAATGCCTGTGTATAAATCAGAAAGACAAAGTTCACAACTTAAGTTACTTCTTATATGCAAGCAGAAAGAAATATCGTTCAAAACTGTAAAATAATTATAAATCCTATATATAAAATCTTTAGTGTCTTAATTATTGTTAAAATTATCAAATAGGACTGTGGTCCAGGGAAAAGATGTTACATTGTAATAATTATTTAGAAACTGAAAGGTGGGTAATATGTGCATTTTCATATTAATAAATAATTTATCATTTTTAGCAAATGTACAATGACATCAGCTTGTTAATCAAATAAAAATCTTGTGTCACTGAAAAATTACAAGATTTGAATGTGATATCTTTAACAGCTTTATGAACTATGGAAATCTTCATAAGGTTGTGTCTGACTCAGCTGCACACAATGAAACATCTACAACATCATATACATATTTAACGTGATGTACACTTTCCAGTATTTTTTCCATTATAGCTACTAATGTTCTAAACTAGATTAATACTCAGAGAACATTGTACTTTTTCCTAAATTTTCTCCAGACTTCTTTCTTTTTTCTTTCCTTTAAAAAAAAAATCAGTGTTTGCTAAATGATTAAAAGTTCAGTGGCTACAAAACAAAATATAGCAAACAATATGTTGGTTTTGTTAATTAACTTAATAATTCAGTTTTTTCTTTGATAAATGCTTAATTCATTATATTTGAGTGGCGCCTCCAGGTGCATCTGCATTTAACTCCCACTGACACATCTAGGCATCAAATATTGCTTGTTCATATTTGCATCAATAATTCCAAAACCATGCTGTGTACAAGGTTTTTAAAAAATTCATCTTAAAGCTTACGCAATGGTAAACTCAACTATATTAATGTTTGACCTCGGTCTAGTGCAGGTAAATAGATATTAACTGTTGCTTTTATGATATTAATTTATATAGATATAGTGTTCACATTTTTATAAATATCTCAACAACCAAGTCACACAGACATAACTCCTTAGTCTCATATGAAAGCTCTCAGCTAGATGAATAAATTGCTGCTGACAATATGTGAGTACATTACGTGGTATCTGAGATATTGTAAATTGTTTACAAAATATTACAAATGTAATAGTAACTGTGTTTACTGTGACCTATAAAATTTAGTTTAAAAGACCTAGAACCTAAAGAATACTACCACTATAAAAATAGTTTGTGCTGAAGAGTTGAAAATGTATACTTCTTTCATAATCCCTATGGACATTTGTTTGAAATGTGAGTATATAATTTCATTCTGCCAACAGGCTTAGGCTCTGCTCATTGGAATTTCAATGCAAACTTTCTGAGCTCCATTGGATTGAATGAGTTTATTTTCCATTCTTCTTTTTTTTTTCTTTAAAACTTGCTTTTACTTAAATATTTGAAACGGAGTTACTTGTTTAGCTAATATATAATCTATAAGATCTATCCCCTTCTTAAATTAGCATATTATAAGTAATGAACAAATCAGAGTGCTCGGTATGAACAATTGTAAGGTAGCAATTCAGCGAGAAACACAACAAAGCTCAAGCTGTTAAGCAGTGAAGATTTGAAGTGTTTAAATTTTAAAGAAAACTCTCACAAAAAAAAAATACAAAAACAAACAAAAAAAATAAATAAAAACACAATGGTGTTTTCCCCAGTCAGGCAATATAGTTCTTTTCATGCAATTGTGAAGTACTTTCACAATCGTTATCCCCATCTTCTCCCACAACAGTCATAAACGCAGTATTAAAAGGAAAAAAAATAAAAAAACCCTTTCCAATATAAACATCACATCAGCAACACCCCTACACTCAAACCAGATTGCAGACAGAAAAAAAAGCACATAATTATGATCACCATAGTAAATATGAGCACCATTGTAAACACAGAACCCACTTGTATTCATCACCAAGCTGCAAAAAGCAACAGATCACACTGCATCCATATTAATCATCCACCCCATCTAAATGAACAGACAAATGCCCCCACAAACCATTCAAGGACCAAACCTCCTCAGCAAAACATAGAAGCATATATGTCTTCATTTCCCCAGTTAAATACATCACTTGAAGCAAAACATAGTTCGGTGCACAGAAGTTAAGCATACCAGCAAGATGGAAACATCACTTATTAAATTTTTAAAATAAAAAATTGGCTGTTACAAATAAAGCCTGACAAGCAAAGCAATATGATCTCTTCAGCACTGATTCAGAAGTACTATTATTAACTACAAAACATTCAATCACAACTCTTAGTGGTTAAATCTAAATTTATTAAAAATAAATATAATTTGAAATAAATTTAAACATTAAATAAACAATATGTTGCCACTCTATCTCAAAAATCTAATTTGGCTCTAGAATAATTAAAATGTCTTCTTACTCATTATCACCCAAACACATGCATAATGTATCAAAAACAGTTAAAGTGCAATAAAAATTAATAATATTCTAAATGTTAGACATGAAGGAAATAAGAAAAACCCTACTGGTATTAAATACATACTTCATGCTTTTAGATTCCATTATACTTCTCAAAACCAAGATCTTATTTCTGATGTCAAGAGCTCAATAATAAATTGTTGATTCTCTCAATATTAAAAAAAAAATCACAGCATTAAAAACTCATTTACAAAAACAAAACTCTCATAAAGAAGTAAAGCTTCAGATATGGATGGAATAATAATAGAAATTTATAAACTATTTTCTCCTTCTATTATTTCCTTGTTTCATAAAACTTGAATTGAAGTCCAATCTCAAGAAACGATCTCTCCTTCCTGGAAATATTCATTAGTTGCCCCTATAATAAAAGACAACAAAAATCCTCAACTTTGCTCCTTTTATAGACCTATCTCACTTCTAAATAAAGATTTTCAGATCTTCATGTCTATTATTACTGATAGAATAAAAAAATATAGCCCCTATAATCAATTTTGATCAAACAGGTTTTATTCATCAAAGGCAAACTCATAATAATATTAGGCGTACACTAACCCTTATAGACTTTGTGAATAGAAGACAAGAAGAAACTCTCTTAATTAGTCCAGATATTGAAAAGTCTTTGATTCTTTTAATTGGATCTATTTATTTAGAATTCTTGAATTATCTGATTTCCCTACATGTTTTCACTTTTAAAGAATATTTATAAAAATAATACTGCTTATGTTAAAGTTGTCCCCTTTACATTTGAATACATTAATTTGGCTAAAAGTACTAAACAGGACTGTCCATTATCTCCAATTCTATTTGCCTTAGCCATTGAGATTTTTGCTATTTTAATTTGAATACATTTAAATATTACTGTCATAGATATTTTTAATCACTACTCTTCCAAAATTATGCAGTTTGCAGATGATGATCATCAACTCTTCCTAATTCAAGATCAACTCATTTAGAATTAAAATTCACAATAAAGTTATTTCACTCTATTTCTGGACTTCATTTCAATCAATCTAAGTCTAAATTCAAAATACTAAATAAAATGAAAAAATCAAATACATATAAATGATATTATTGCCAAATTAGTCTCTTATTTGAATAATTAGGTATAGATGAAATAGCATATGCCATTCATGGCAATATCATAACTACATTAGATATTCTTATTTCTAAATGGAATGTTTATTTCCTTTGAAGATAGACTGCAATTAATAAAGGCAATTCTTTTACCTGAAGTTTTTTTATATAATTCAAGTCCTGTATCCTTTTCCAGATAAACAAACCATTAACAAAAATAAAAAAAAATAAATAATTGTTAAAATTCCTTTGGTTTCCTAATAAATCTATAATAGCATTATCTCAACATATCAGACCATGGGTTCTTAGAGGAGTTAATTTTCCAGCTATTGATACTTATACTAAAGCATCAATTTTTAAAATTATTTTAAGCTAGGTAGATACCAATTATAACTCTAATTGGAGAACTTTATACTCAACTCTTCTTAAAAATAATAATGACAAATTGGGTAACTTAAGTATTCGAGAAAATTCTTTTTGCATTATCTTTTCAATGCCATATAGTATAACATTTTCTCTACTACACACTCTGCTTGTTTAAGCTCTATACATAAAACATTTGAAAATACAATTCTCTCTAGTATTGAATCTTTAAGTCCCTTTAAAATCACAAGAAGCTTTTTTTAACAAAACTCTTAGTGACATATTCACTATTTGGGAAACTAAGAAATTTGTTTGTTGGCAACATTGTTTTAAAAAACTAAAAGTTAACGATATCCAGCTACTTATTATACTCTAGAATATGATATAAACCCCATGATTGGTCATTATTACAAAGTGTGAAAATACAAACACAAAAACTATGTTTGTCTTTCACTCACAATTAAAAAAAAATCCAAAATTAACAAATTTTATGAAATTATATATAATAAAACAAACACTGACAATTTTATTTCAAAACTTTACAAAATCTTTATAGAATACAAGGTAAATTTAAATGTTAAATTTTGGAACTATATCACACTCTTTCACGCTTCTTTATTAACCTGTGAAAATAAATCTCAGATATTATCATCAATTAATCATTCATCTTGTTCTCATTATTGGCATATATTTACATGGAATTTTCTACATAGAGCATTCCTAACTCCAAATAAAATGGTTAAAATTAATAGAAACAATGATATACACTATGAGATATGTTTGAAGACTGTAGTGCTGATTGGATACATGTTTTTGGGTCTATATCACATCATTGAAAACACAAATCATCAAATCACTATTTAGCGAACACTCTTTGTCTAATCCTCACTCCATCGAATGGCTGTTTAATCAAAGTTTTTCACAGGGAAAAACAAAACTTGGCCAAGCTAGTGACTGTCACAAAATTCTAAAAATGTAAAACCCACCCAAGTTGGTGGTTGCACCCCCACATCCCTAATATGGGGGGCTGTACCTCTCACATCCCTCCAATTAAATATACCAACTCCAAGATTGCAGAGTGAGGAAAAGGGCAACTTTCTGATGATGGCCAACCATTGTTTTCCCCTATGAAAAACTTTGATTAAATGGCCTTTCAATGGCATGAGGTTTTGAGTGTGTTCCCTGAATAGTGATTCGACAATTTGGGTTTTCAAAGTTGTGATATACACCCTTTTTAATTGTACTTCTCTAAATCAATTTTTGTGTAATATTGATGATTTCTTGAAAGCTTTGTTCTCTGACGCAATTTCATTATCCAAGTTTTTAATCTTATTTAATGTAAATGATGGACATGAGTTGAAAAAAGATAATCTCTTTCTGCTATGGACTATTCGTACAGCAGCATGGAAAAGTATTACCAGAAAATGAAAATTAACTACATCACCACTTTTGTTAGACTTCTTATCCTTCTAACTGCTTAAGAGAGAATAAAGTAAAATAACTCAATCTTGAGAAAAGGGTAGGAGCAAACTACATAGAAAAATGGGAATTATGCGAGCAACACATACAAAGGAGGAATGAGGTTTAAAGGGTGTCAGGACTTAAATGAGCTATATAATGTTTGAGTGAGAAAGATTGGGTAGATTATAAGTGATGTATAATGTTTTTAACTGGGAGTGCGTCAGTATGGTTTGTGATGTAAAATGATTGGGACGAGGATTGTGTCAGTGTGTTTTTTTTTCATTTATATAAATGTATGATTGCTTATGTAGTAAGTGATGGTTTAATAAAGATGTTTCTTGTTTAAAAAAGGCAGGAATTGTATAATTTCTGTAATATTGCTTAGGTTTTATGATATATAGCAATATATGTGAATTATAATGTTTATGGTAATATAGTTTGATTACTTTTATAAAAAGTAAATGTGCCTGTGTTACAAGTGATAATTCAATAAAAGTGAAAAAAAAAATAAGATGCATTTATAATATACTAGTGTATTTAAAACAAGCTATCTCAATACTGAAGTTATATTATTTTTCTTGTCATGTATGTAATGACTTTTAAATATTTACATAGCATAAACATGTCAGTAACTACTAGTTTTTATGCATATATGCAGCTATAAACCTCAAAAATGTCCATATCACCTATAATGTTGTGATGCTTAAAACAGTCTAACAATATATATTGTAAAATAAATAGTCTTATAAATGCCTGTGTATAAATCAGAAAGACAAAGTTCACAACTTAAGTTACTTCTTATATGCAAGCAGAAAGAAATATCGTTCAAAACTGTAAAATAATTATAAATCCTATATATAAAATCTTTAGTGTCTTAATTATTGTTAAAATTATCAAATAGGACTGTGGTCCAGGGAAAAGATGTTGCATTGTAATAATTATTTAGAAACTGAAAGGTGGGTAATATGTGTATTTTTATATTAATAAATAATTTATCATTTTTAGCAAATGTACAATGACATCAGCTTGTTAATCAAATAAAAATCTTGTGTCACTGAAAAATTACAAGATTTGAATGTGATATCTTTAACAGCTTTATGAACTATGGAAATCTTCATAAGGTTGTGTCTGACTCAGCTGCACACAATGAAACATCTACAACATCATATACATAGTTAACGTGATGTACACTTTCCAGTATTTTTTCCATTATAGCTACTAATGTTCTAAACTAGATTAATACTCAGAGAACATTGTACTTTTTCCTAAATTTTCTCCAGACTTCTTTCTTTTTTCTTTCCTTTAAAAAAAAAATCAGTGTTTGCTAAATGATTAAAAGTTCAGTGGCTACAAAACAAAATATAGCAAACAATATGTTGGTTTTGTTAATTAACTTAATAATTCAGTTTTTTCTTTGATAAATGCTTAATTCATTATATTTGAGTGGCACCTCCAGGTGCATCTGCAGTTAACTCCCACTGACACATCTAGGCATCAAATATTGCTTGTTCATATTTGCATCAATAATTCCAAAACCATGCTGTGTACAAGGTTTTAAAAAAATTCATCTTAAAGCTTATGCAATGGTAAACTCAACTATATTAATGTTTGACCTCGGTCTAGTGCAGGTAAATAGATATTAACTGTTGTTTTTATGATATTAATTTATATAGATATAGTGTTCACATTTTTATAAATATCTCAACAACCAAGTCACACAGACATAACTCCTTAGTCTCATATGAAAGCTCTCAGCCAGATGAATAAATTGCTGCTGACAATATGTGAGTACATTACGTGGTATCTGAGATATTGTAAATTGTTTACAAAATATTACAAATGTAATAGTAACTGTGTTTACTGTGACCTATAAAATTTTGTTTAAAAGACCTAGAACCTAAAGAATACTACCACTATAAAAATAGTTTGTGCTGAAGAGTTTAAAATGTATACTTCTTTCATAATCCCTATGGTTCCAGAGATATGGACATTTGTTTGAAATGTGAGTATATAATTTCATTCTGCCAACAGGCTTAGGCTCTGCTCATTGGAATTTCAATGCAAACTTTCTGAGCTCCATTGGATTGAATGAGTTTATTTTCCATTCTTCTTTTTTTTTCTTTAAAACTTGCTTTTACTTAAATATTTGAAACGGAGTTACTTGTTTAGCTAATATATAATCTATAAGATCTATCCCCTTCTTAAATTAGCATATTATAAGTAATGAACAAATCAGAGTGCTCGATATGAACAATTGTAAGGTAGCAATTCAGCGAGAAACACAACAAAGCTCAAGCTGTTAAGCAGTGAAGATTTGAAGTGTTTAAATTTTAAAGAAAACTCTCACAAAAAAAAATACAAAAACAAACAAAAAAAATAAATAAAAACACAATGGTGCTTTCCCCAGTCAGGCAATATAGTTCTTTTCATGCAATTGTGAAGTACTTTCACAATCGTTATCCCCATCTTCTCCCACAACAGTCATAAATGCAGTATTAAAAGGAAAAAAATAAAAAAAACCCTTTCCAATATAAACATCACATCAGCAACACCCCTACACTCAAACCAGATTGCAGAAAGAAAAAAAAGCACATAATTATGATCACCATAGTAAATATGAGCACCATTGTAAACACAGAACCCACTTGTATTCATCACCAAGCTGCAAAAAGCAACAGATCACACTGCATCCATATTAATCATCCACCCCATCTAAATGAACAGACAAATGCCCCCACAAACCATTCAAGGACCAAACCTCCTCAGCAAAACATAGAAGCATATATGTCTTCATTTCCCCAGTTAAATACATCACTTGAAGCAAAACATAGTTCGGTGCACAGAAGTTAAGCATACCAGCAAGATGGAAACATCACTTATTAAATTTTTAAAATAAAAAATTGGCTGTTACAAATAAAGCCTGACAAGCAAAGCAATATGATCTCTTCAGCACTGATTCAGAAGTACTATTATTAACTACAAAACATTCAATCACAACTCTTAGTGGTTAAATCTAAATTTATTAAAAATAAATATAATTTGAAATAAATTTAAACATTAAATAAACAATATGTTGCCACTCTATCTCAAAAATCTAATTTGGCTCTAGAATAATTAAAATGTCTTCTTACTCATTATCACCCAAACACATGCATAATGTATCAAAAACAGTTAAAGTGCAATAAAAATTAATAATATTCTAAATGTTAGACATGAAGGAAATAAGAAAAACCCTACTGGTATTAAATACATACTTCATGCTTTTAGATTCCATTATACTTCTCAAAACCAAGATCTTATTTCTGATGTCAAGAGCTCAATAATAAATTGTTGATTCTCTCAATATTAAAAAAAATCACAGCATTAAAAACTCATTTACAAAAACAAAACTCTCATAAAGAAGTAAAGCTTCAGATATGGATGGAATAATAATAGAAATTTATAAACTATTTTCTCCTTCTATTATTTCCTTGTTTCATAAAACTTGAATTGAAGTCCAATCTCAAGAAACGATCTCTCCTTCCTGGAAATATTCATTAGTTGCCCCTATAATAAAAGACAACAAAATCCTCAACTTTGCTCCTTTTATAGACCTATCTCACTTCTAAATAAAGATTTTCAGATCTTCATGTCTATTATTACTGATAGAATAAAAAAATATAGCCCCTATAATCAATTTTGATCAAAGAAGTTTTATTCATCAAAGGCAAACTCATGATTATATTAGGTATGCACTAACCCTTATAGACTTTGTGAATAGAAGAAAAGAAGAAACTCTCTTAATTAGTCCAGATATTGAAAAGTCTTTGATTCTTTTAATTGGATCTATTTATTTAGAATTCTTGAATTATCTGATTTTCCTACATGTTTTCACTTTTAAAGAATATTTATAAAAATAATACTGCTTATGTTAAAGTTGTCCCCTTTACATTTGAATACATTAATTTGGCTAAAAGTACTAAACAGGACTGTCCATTATCTCCAATTCTATTTGCCTTAGCCATGAGATTTTTGCTATTTTAATTTGAATACATTTAAATATTACTGTCATAGATATTTTTAATCACTACTCTTCCAAAATTATGCAGTTTGCAGATGATGATCATCAACTCTTCCTAATTCAAGCAAAGAATAATCCACGACCTTGAAGAAAGGAACCAGAACTCTGCTAAAGTCCACAAGGCTGTATTTTTATTTCTGAAGTGTTCCAAAAGTCACAGATAAAATCACACTGAAGTATTCCAAAAGTCACAGATAAAATCACACAAGCGCTTTCGCTCAGGCAGTCCTGAGCTTTATCAAGTGAAAACAAAATTCAGTATGCAGTAACCTCCATTAAATAGCCTAGCAATTATACAATTAATTAATTAGTAAGTCTAGTACTAAGGTGTGGTGCTTTGGAGTTGGATGTTAAAAAAGTTAGTCATTATACCAACTCAAAAAATGAAATGTTTGCAACAACATCTGCACTTAAATAAAAATGACTAACCATAAAAAACATTTTAAAATACCAGTTTCCTAGGTTTCAGAACATAAAAGTCTGAAGTCTGGTTGGGGTTGTAGATTGTTAAGGAATATGCTTAAAGATGTGTTTGGATTGTCAGTGAATTGTTAAAAATTTTTCTTTTTATTATTACTTTGCACTGATAAAGACATGCAATAAAATGTGCGTGAGATATTTTTGATGCCCATCCATATACCATTTCATATAGAATTTGATTTATTAGTCAGAATCCTAAAACTGTGGATGTTCAGTAATTTAATATGCTGTGTGGGGATGCTGTAGTATGAAGGGGTCAAGTATGAGAGTTATAACCTAGCCCTCCTAAGCTTGAGGACCGGTTTAATGCTGATCATCCCATTCAGACCTGGTGGCTTCCCTGCATTCAGTCTCAACTGCCATAATAGTTCACGGTAGCCCAAGGTGGATTCCCAGTCACCACCTCTTGCATCTGGCTCAACCTGTTCCAGAACTAGAAACTGAATTTTGGGATCTGGGCAGGAGAGTGAGTGTTTATAGAAGGCATTGGTTTCCTTCTTCCTGGTCATGTCATAAAGATGCTCAGATACGTTTCCTTAATTCCCTCTCAGTTTTGCCCACATAGAAACTTTGACAGTTGGTGCACATCCCCAAGTATACGACCCTCTAGAGGCACAGGTGTAAAATCCAGTGGGGTGTATCTTGTAGTTCCTAGACGGGAGGTATGGTGCTGTTTCTTTAGATATGGCATGACATTGGGCACAGGCACCACATCTGAAAGTGCCCAGCCTTGGTTGTTTTACCTTCATCTTTTTTCTTTGATTTCTTTCAAATAATTCCTTTAGATTGGCCCCTCTTTTACGAACAAAACTGGGTTTAGGTGGTATATAGTCTTTTAGTTCTTCAAAGAGGGTTAAAACCGGCCAGTGATGTAAGATTGTTTCTTCCAATTCATAGGAATTTGATGAGTATGTGTGTGCAAAACTGTTAGTGTGAACAGCACCCTTGTTTTGTGTATTGTTGGTCACTGGTACAAACCCCCCCCCCCTAGTATTGGTTTGTAGAGGGAATGTCGTGCAGATTTTACCTCTGCTGCTAGAGTTAGAAATAGTTCCAGAGGGTAACCTCTCTCCAAAAAGTTTTTCAAAAATTCCACCTCAGAATCAAAATCTTTCTCCGTACTGCATATTCTACTTGCTCTGATGAGCTGCCCTTAATGATCCCCTCTTTTGATATGGTGGGTGGGCACTTTGAAGTGTAGCAAGGAGTTAGAAAATGTTGCCTTGCGATGTAGTTTGGAATGGAAAGTTTTCTGATTGTAGTCCTTGTAAAGAGTGATGTCCAGATAATGAAGTTCGTGCTGATCCACTGTGTGTGAATTGTAGGAAATTCGTTGTTGAATTGATGTGTATAAGGAATTCAGATAGGTTCCTTCAGAGCCAGACCATAAAATACAGATGTCATCCAAATAGCGTCTGTAGAACAGATCTTCCTAATTCAAGATCAACTCATTTAGAATTAAAATTCACAATAAAGTTATTTCACTCTATTTCTGGACTTCATTTCAATCAATCTAAGTCTAAATTCAAAATACTAAATAAAATGAAAAAATCAAATACATATAAATGATATTATTGCCAAATTAGTCTCTTATTTGAATAATTAGGTATAGATGAAATAGCATATGCCATTCATGGCAATATCATAACTACATTAGATATTCTTATTTCTAAATGGAATGTTTATTTCCTTTGAAGATAGACTGCAATTAATAAAGGCAATTCTTTTACCTGAAGTTTTTTTATATAATTCAAGTCCTGTATCCTTTTCCAGATAAACAAACCATTAATAAAATAAAAAATAAATAATTGTTAAAATTCCTTTGGTTTCCTAATAAATCTATAATAGCATTATCTCAACATATCAGACCATGGGTTCTTAGAGGAGTTAATTTTCCAGCTATTGATACTTATACTAAAGCATCAATTTTAAAATTATTTTAAGCTAGGTAGATACCAATTATAACTCTAATTGGAGAACTTTATACTCAACTCTTCTTAAAAATAATAATGACAAATTGGGTAACTTAAGTATTCGAGAAAATTCTTTTTGCATTATCTTTTCAATGCCATATAGTATAACATTTTCTCTACTACACACTCTGCTTGTTTAAGCTCTATACATAAAACATTTGAAAATACAATTCTCTCTAGTATTGAATCTTTAAGTCCCTTTAAAATCACAAGAAGCTTTTTAACAAAACTCTTAGTGACATATTCACTATTTGGGAAACTAAGAATTTTGTTTGTTGGCAACATTGTTTTAAAAAACTAAAAGTTAACGATATCCAGCTACTTATTATACTTTAGAATATGATATAAACCCCATGATTGGTCATTATTACAAAGTGTGAAAATACAAACACAAAAACTATGTTTGTCTTTCACTCACAATTAAAAAAAAATCCAAAATTAACAAATTTTTATGAAATTATATATAATAAAACAAACACTGACAATTTTATTTCAAAACTTTACAAAATCTTTATAGAATACAAGGTAAATTTAAATGTTAAATTTTGGAACTATATCACACTCTTTCACGCTTCTTTATTAACCTGTGAAAATAAATCTCAGATATTATCATCAATTAATCGTTCATCTTGTTCTCATTATTGGCATATATTTACATGGAATTTTCTACATAGAGCATTCCTAACTCCAAATAAAATGGTTAAAATTAATAGAAACAATGATATACACTATGAGATATGTTTGAAGACTGTAGTGCTGATTGGATACATGTTTTTGGGGCTATATCACATCATTGAAAACACAAATCATCAAATCACTATTTAGCGAACACTCTTTGTCTAATCCTCACTCCATCGAATGGCTGTTTAATCAAAGTTTTTCACAGGGAAAAACAAAACTTGGCCAAGCTAGTGACTGTCACAAAATTCTAAAAATGTAAAACCCACCCAAGTTGGTGGTTGCACCCCCACATCCCTAATATGGGGGGCTGTACCTCTCACATCCCTCCAATTAAATATACCAACGCCAAGATTGCAGAGTGAGGAAAAGGGCAACTTTCTGATGATGGCCAACCATTGTTTTTCCCTATGAAAAACTTTGATTAAATGGCCTTTCAATGGCATGAGGTTTTGAGTGTGTTCCCTGAATAGTGATTCGACAATTTGGGTTTTCAAAGTTGTGATATACACCCTTTTTAATTGTACTTCTCTAAATCAATTTTTGTGTAATATTGATGATTTCTTGAAAGCTTTGTTCTCTGACGCAATTTCATTATCCAAGTTTTTAATCTTATTTAATGTAAATGATGGACATGAGTTGAAAAAAGATAATCTCTTTCTGCTATGGACTATTCGTACAGCAGCATGGAAAAGTATTACCAGAAAATGAAAATTAACTACATCACCACTTTTGTTAGACTTCTTATCCTTCTAACTGCTTAAGAGAGAATAAAGTAAAATAACTCAATCTTGAGAAAAGGGTAGGAGCAAACTACATAGAAAAATGGGAATTATCGAGCAACACATACAAAGGAGGAATGAGGTTTAAAGGGTGGCAGGACTTAAATGAGCTATATAGTGTTTGAGTGAGAAAGATTGGGTAGATTATAAGTGATGTATAATGTTTTTAACTGGGAGTGTGTCAGTATGGTTTGTGATGTAAAATGATTGGGACGAGGATTGTGTCAGTGTGTTTTTTCATTTATATAAATGTATGATTGCTTATGTAGTAAGTGATGGTTTAATAAAGATGTTTCTTGTTTAAAAAAGGCAGGAATTGTATAATTTCTGTAATATTGCTTAGGTTTTATGATATATAGCAATATATGTGAAGTATAATGTTTATGGTAATATAGTTTGATTACTTTTATAAAAAGTAAATGTGCCTGTGTTACAAGAGATAATTCAATAAAAGTGAAAACAAAATAAGATGCATTTATAATATACTAGTGTATTTAAAACAAGCTATCTCAATACTGAAGTTATATTATTTTTCTTGTCATGTATGTAATGACTTTTAAATATTTACATAGCATAAACATGTCAGTAACTACTAGTTTTTATGCATATATGCAGCTATAAACCTCAAAAATGTCCATATCACCTATAATGTTGTGATGCTTAAAACAGTCTAACAATATATATTGTAAAATAAATAGTCTTATAAATGCCTGTGTATAAATCAGAAAGACAAAGTTCACAACTTAAGTTACTTCTTATATGCAAGCAGAAAGAAATATCGTTCAAAACTGTAAAATAATTATAAATCCTATATATAAAATCTTTAGTGTCTTAATTATTGTTAAAATTATCAAATAGGACTGTGGTCCAGGGAAAAGATGTTGCATTGTAATAATTATTTAGAAACTGAAAGGTGGGTAATATGTGTATTTTTATATTAATAAATAATTTATCATTTTTAGCAAATGTACAATGACATCAGCTTGTTAATCAAATAAAAATCTTGTGTCACTAAAAAATTACAAGATTTGAATGTGATATCTTTAACAGCTTTATGAACTATGGAAATCTTCATAAGGTTGTGTCTGACTCAGTTGCACACAATGAAACATCTACAACATCATATACATAGTTAACGTGATGTACACTTTCCAGTATTTTTTCCATTATAGCTACTAATGTTCTAAACTAGATTAATACTCAGAGAACATTGTACTTTTTCCTAAATTTTCTCCAGACTTCTTTCTTTTTTCTTTCCTTTAAAAAAAAAATCAGTGTTTGCTAAATGATTAAAAGTTCAGTGGCTACAAAACAAAATATAGCAAACAATATGTTGGTTTTGTTAATTAACTTAATAATTCAGTTTTTTCTTTGATAAATGCTTAATTCATTATATTTGAGTGGCGCCTCCAGGTGCATCTGCAGATAACTCCCACTGACACATCTAGGCATCAAATATTGCTTGTTCATATTTGCATCAATAATTCCAAAACCATGCTGTGTACAAGGTTTTAAAAAAATTCATCTTAAAGCTTATGCAATGGTAAACTCAACTATATTAATGTTTGACCTCGGTCTAGTGCAGGTAAATAGATATTAACTGTTGCTTTTATGATATTAATTTATATAGATATAGTGTTCACATTTTATAAATATCTCAACAACCAAGTCACACAGACATAACTCCTTAGTCTCATATGAAAGCTCTCAGCCAGATGAATAAATTGCTGCTGACAATATGTGAGTACATTACGTGGTATCTGAGATATTGTAAATTGTTTACAAAATATTACAAATGTAATAGTAACTGTGTTTACTGTGACCTATAAAATTTAGTTTAAAAGACCTAGAACCTAAAGAATACTACCACTATAAAAATAGTTTGTGCTGAAGAGTTTAAAATGTATACTTCTTTCATAATCCCTATGGTTCCAGAGATATGGACATTTGTTTGAAATGTGAGTATATAATTTCATTCTGCCAACAGGCTTAGGCTCTGCTCATTGGAATTTCAATGCAAACTTTCTGAGCTCCATTGGATTGAATGAGTTTATTTTCCATTCTTCTTTTTTTTTCTTTAAAACTTGCTTTTACTTAAATATTTGAAACGGAGTTACTTGTTTAGCTAATATATAATCTATAAGATCTATCCCCTTCTTAAATTAGCATATTATAAGTAATGAACAAATCAGAGTGCTCGATATGAACAATTGTAAGGTAGCAATTCAGCGAGAAACACAACAAAGCTCAAGCTGTTAAGCAGTGAAGATTTGAAGTGTTTAAATTTTAAAGAAAACTCTCACAAAAAAAATACAAAAACAAACAAAAAAATAAATAAAAACACAATGGTGCTTTCCCCAGTCAGGCAATATAGTTCTTTTCATGCAATTGTGAAGTACTTTCACAATCGTTATCCCCATCTTCTCCCACAACAGTCATAAATGCAGTATTAAAAGGAAAAAAATAAAAAAAACCCTTTCCAATATAAACATCACATCAGCAACACCCCTACACTCAAACCAGATTGCAGAAAGAAAAAAAAGCACATAATTATGATCACCATAGTAAATATGAGCACCATTGTAAACACAGAACCCACTTGTATTCATCACCAAGCTGCAAAAAGCAACAGATCACACTGCATCCATATTAATCATCCACCCCATCTAAATGAACAGACAAATGCCCCACAAACCATTCAAGGACCAAACCTCCTCAGCAAAACATAGAAGCATATATGTCTTCATTTCCCCAGTTAAATACATCACTTGAAGCAAAACATAGTTCGGTGCACAGAAGTTAAGCATACCAGCAAGATGGAAACATCACTTATTAAATTTTTAAATAAAAAATTGGCTGTTTCAAATAAAGCCTGACAAGCAAAGCAATATGATCTCTTCAGCACTGATTCAGAAGTACTATTATTAACTACAAAACATTCAATCACAACTCTTAGTGGTTAAATCTAAATTTATTAAAATAAATATAATTTGAAATAAATTTAAACATTAAATAAACAATATGTTGCCACTCTATCTCAAAAATCTAATTTGGCTCTAGAATAATTAAAATGTCTTCTTACTCATTATCACCCAAACACATGCATAATGTATCAAAAACAGTTAAAGTGCAATAAAAATTAATAATATTCTAAATGTTAGACATGAAGGAAATAAGAAAAACCCTACTGGTATTAAATACATACTTCATGCTTTTAGATTCCATTATACTTCTCAAAACCAAGATCTTATTTCTGATGTCAAGAGCTCAATAATAAATTGTTGATTCTCTCAATATTAAAAAAATCACAGCATTAAAAACTCATTTACAAAAACAAAACTCTCATAAAGAAGTAAAGCTTCAGATATGGATGGAATAATAATAGAAATTTATAAACTATTTTCTCCTTCTATTATTTCCTTGTTTCATAAAACTTGAATTGAAGTCCAATCTCAAGAAACGATCTCTCCTTCCTGGAAATATTCATTAGTTGCCCTATAATAAAGACAACAAAAATCCTCAACTTTGCTCCTTTTATAGACCTATCTCACTTCTAAATAAAGATTTTCAGATCTTCATGTCTATTATTACTGATAGAATAAAAAAATATAGCCCCTATAATCAATTTTGATCAAACAGGTTTTATTCATCAAAGGCAAACTCATAATAATATTAGGCGACACTAACCCTTATAGACTTTGTGAATAGAAGACAAGAAGAAACTCTCTTAATTAGTCCAGATATTGAAAAGTCTTTGATTCTTTTAATTGGATCTATTTATTTAGAATTCTTGAATTATCTGATTTCCCTACGTTTTCACTTTTAAAGAATATTTATAAAAATAATACTGCTTATGTTAAAGTTGTCCCTTTACATTTGAATACATTAATTTGGCTAAAAGTACTAAACAGGACTGTCCATTATCTCCAATTCTATTTGCCTTAGCCATTGAGATTTTTGCTATTTTAATTTGAATACATTTAAATATTACTGTCATAGATATTTTTAATCACTACTCTTCCAAAATTATGCAGTTTGCAGATGATGATCATCAACTCTTCCTAATTCAAGCAAAGAATAATCCACGACCTTGAAGAAAGGAACCAGAACTCTGCTAAAGTCCACAAGGCTGTATTTTATTTCTGAAGTGTTCCAAAAGTCACAGATAAAATCACACTGAAGTATTCCAAAGTCACAGATAAAATCACAAGCGCTTTCGCTCAGGCAGTCCTGAGCTTTATCAAGTGAAAACAAAATTCAGTATGCAGTAACCTCCATTAAATAGCCTAGCAATTATACAATTAATTAATTAGTAAGTCTAGTACTAAGGTGTGGTGCTTTGGAGTTGGATGTTAAAAAAGTTAGTCATTATACCAACTCAAAAAATGAAATGTTTGCAACAACATCTGCACTTAAATAAAAATGACTAACCATAAAAACATTTTAAAATACCAGTTTCCTAGGTTTCAGAACATAAAAGTCTGAAGTCTGGTTGGGGTTGTAGATTGTTAAGGAATATGCTTAAAGATGTGTTTGGATTGTCAGTGAATTGTTAAAAATTTTTCTTTTTATTATTACTTTGCACTGATAAAGACATGCAATAAAATGTGCGTGAGATATTTTTGATGCCCATCCATATACCATTTCATATAGAATTTGATTTATTAGTCAGAATCCTAAAACCGTGGATGTTCAGTAATTTAATATGCTGTGTGGGGATGCTGTAGTATGAAGGGGTCAAGTATGAGAGTTATAACCTAGCCCTCCTAAGCTTGAGGACGGTTTAATGCTGATCATCCCATTCAGACCTGGTGGCTTCCCTGCATTCAGTCTCAACTGCCATAATAGTTCACGGTAGCCCAAGGTGGATTCCCAGTCACCACCTCTTGCATCTGGCTCAACCTGTTCCAGAACTAGAAACTGAATTTTGGGATCTGGGCAGGAGAGTGAGTGTTTATAGAAGGCATTGGTTTCCTTCTTCCTGGTCATGTCATAAAGATGCTCGTGAATACGTTTCCTTAATTCCCTCTCAGTTTTGCCCACATAGAAACTTTGACAGTTGGTGCACATCCCCAAGTATACGACCCCTCTAGAGGCACAGGTGTAAAATCCAGTGGGGTGTATCTTGTAGTTCCTAGACGGAGGTATGGTGCTGTTTCTTTAGATATGGCATGACATTGGGCACAGGCACCACATCTGAAAGTGCCCAGCCTTGGTTGTTTTACCTTCATCTTTTTCTTTGATTTCTTTCAAATAATTCCTTTAGATTGGCCCCTCTTTTACGAACAAAACTGGGTTTAGGTGGTATATAGTCTTTTAGTTCTTCAAAGAGGGTTAAAACCGGCCAGTGTTGTAAGATTGTTTCTTCCATTTCATAGGAATTTGATGAGTATGTGTGTGCAAAACTGTTAGTGTGAACAGCACCCTTGTTTTGTGTATTGTTGGTCACTGGTACAAACCCCCCCCCTAGTATTGGTTTGTAGAGGGAATGTCGTGCAGATTTTACCTCTGCTGCTAGAGTTAGAAATAGTTCCAGAGGGTAACCTCTCCAAAAGTTTTTCAAAAATTCCACCTCAGAATCAAAATCTTTCTCCGTACTGCATATTCTACTTGCTCTGATGAGCTGCCCTTAATGATCCCCTCTTTTGATATGGTGGGTGGGCACTTTCAAGTGTAGCAAGGAGTTAGAAAATGTTGCCTTGCGATGTAGTTTGGAATGGAAAGTTTTCTGATTGTAGTCCTTGTAAAGAGTGATGTCCAGATAATGAAGTTCGTGCTGATCCACTGTGTGTGTGAATTGTAGGAAATTCGTTGAATTGATGTGTATAAGGAATTCAGATAGGTTCCCTTCAGAGCCAGACCATAAAATACAGATGTCATCCAAATAGCGTCTGTAGAACAGATCTTCCTAATTCAAGATCAACTCATTTAGAATTAAAATTCACAATAAAGTTATTTCACTCTATTTCTGGACTTCATTTCAATCAATCTAAGTCTAAATTCAAAATACTAAATAAAATGAAAAATCAAATACATATAAATGATATTATTGCCAAATTAGTCTCTTATTTGAATAATTAGGTATAGATGAAATAGCATATGCCATTCATGGCAATATCATAACTACATTAGATATTCTTATTTCTAAATGGAATGTTTATTTCCTTTGAAGATAGACTGCAATTAATAAAGGCAATTCTTTTACCTGAAGTTTTTTTATATAATTCAAGTCCTGTATCCTTTTCCAGATAAACAAACCATTAATAAAATAAAAAAAATAAATAATTGTTAAAATTCCTTTGGTTTCCTAATAAATCTATAATAGCATTATCTCAACATATCAGACCATGGGTTCTTAGAGGAGTTAATTTTCCAGCTATTGATACTTATACTAAAGCATCAATTTTTAAAATTATTTTAAGCTAGGTAGATACCAATTATAACTCTAATTGGAGAACTTTATACTCAACTCTTCTTAAAAATAATAATGACAAATTGGGTAACTTAAGTATTCGAGAAAATTCTTTTTGCATTATCTTTTCAATGCCATATAGTATAACATTTTCTCTACTACACACTCTGCTTGTTTAAGCTCTATACATAAAACATTTGAAAATACAATTCTCTCTAGTATTGAATCTTTAAGTCCCTTTAAAATCACAAGAAGCTTTTTAACAAAACTCTTAGTGACATATTCACTATTTGGGAAACTAAGAATTTTGTTTGTTGGCAACATTGTTTTAAAAAACTAAAAGTTAACGATATCCAGCTACTTATTATACTCTAGAATATGATATAAACCCCATGATTGGTCATTATTACAAAGTGTGAAAATACAAACACAAAACTATGTTTGTCTTTCACTCACAATTAAAAAAAAATCCAAAATTAACAAATTTTTATGAAATTATATATAATAAAACAAACACTGACAATTTTATTTCAAAACTTTACAAAATCTTTATAGAATACAAGGTAAATTTAAATGTTAAATTTTGGAACTATATCACACTCTTTCACGCTTCTTTATTAACCTGTGAAAATAAATCTCAGATATTATCATCAATTAATCGTTCATCTTGTTCTCATTATTGGCATATATTTACATGGAATTTTCTACATAGAGCATTCCTAACTCCAAATAAAATGGTTAAAATTAATAGAAACAA
Source organism: Protopterus annectens (assembly GCF_019279795.1). Taxonomy (NCBI): domain Eukaryota; kingdom Metazoa; phylum Chordata; order Ceratodontiformes; family Protopteridae; genus Protopterus; species Protopterus annectens. The sequence continues at coordinate 1,998,814,748 of NC_056735.1, forward strand.
TGATATACACTATGAGATATGTTTGAAGACTGTAGTGCTGATTGGATACATGTTTTTGGGGCTATATCACATCATTGAAAACACAAATCATCAAATCACTATTTAGCGAACACTCTTTGTCTAATCCTCACTCCATCGAATGGCTGTTTAATCAAAGTTTTTCACAGGGAAAAACAAAACTTGGCCAAGCTAGTGACTGTCACAAAATTCTAAAAATGTAAAACCCACCCAAGTTGGTGGTTGCACCCCCACATCCCTAATATGGGGGGCTGTACCTCTCACATCCCTCCAATTAAATATACCAACGCCAAGATTGCAGAGTGAGGAAAAGGGCAACTTTCTGATGATGGCCAACCATTGTTTTCCCTATGAAAAACTTTGATTAAATGGCCTTTCAATGGCATGAGGTTTTGAGTGTGTTCCTGAATAGTGATTCGACAATTTGGGTTTTCAAAGTTGTGATATACACCCTTTTTAATTGTACTTCTCTAAATCAATTTTTGTGTAATATTGATGATTTCTTGAAAGCTTTGTTCTCTGACGCAATTTCATTATCCAAGTTTTTAATCTTATTTAATGTAAATGATGGACATGAGTTGAAAAAAGATAATCTCTTTCTGCTATGGACTATTCGTACAGCAGCATGGAAAAGTATTACCAGAAAATGAAAATTAACTACATCACCACTTTTGTTAGACTTCTTATCCTTCTAACTGCTTAAGAGAGAATAAAGTAAAATAACTCAATCTTGAGAAAAGGGTAGGAGCAAACTACATAGAAAAATGGGAATTATGCGAGCAACACATACAAAGGAGGAATGAGGTTTAAAGGGTGGCAGGACTTAAATGAGCTATATAGTGTTTGAGTGAGAAAGATTGGGTAGATTATAAGTGATGTATAATGTTTTTAACTGGGAGTGTGTCAGTATGGTTTGTGATGTAAAATGATTGGGACGAGGATTGTGTCAGTGTGTTTTTTTTTCATTTATATAAATGTATGATTGCTTATGTAGTAAGTGATGGTTTAATAAAGATGTTTCTTGTTTAAAAAAGGCAGGAATTGTATAATTTCTGTAATATTGCTTAGGTTTTATGATATATAGCAATATATGTGAAGTATAATGTTTATGGTAATATAGTTTGATTACTTTTATAAAAAGTAAATGTGCCTGTGTTACAAGAGATAATTCAATAAAAGTGAAAACAAAATAAGATGCATTTATAATATACTAGTGTATTTAAAACAAGCTATCTCAATACTGAAGTTATATTATTTTTCTTGTCATGTATGTAATGACTTTTAAATATTTACATAGCATAAACATGTCAGTAACTACTAGTTTTTATGCATATATGCAGCTATAAACCTCAAAATGTCCATATCACCTATAATGTTGTGATGCTTAAAACAGTCTAACAATATATATTGTAAAATAAATAGTCTTATAAATGCCTGTGTATAAATCAGAAAGACAAAGTTCACAACTTAAGTTACTTCTTATATGCAAGCAGAAAGAAATATCGTTCAAAACTGTAAAATAATTATAAATCCTATATATAAAATCTTTAGTGTCTTAATTATTGTTAAAATTATCAAATAGGACTGTGGTCCAGGGAAAAGATGTTGCATTGTAATAATTATTTAGAAACTGAAAGGTGGGTAATATGTGTATTTTTATATTAATAAATAATTTATCATTTTTAGCAAATGTACAATGACATCAGCTTGTTAATCAAATAAAAATCTTGTGTCACTGAAAAATTACAAGATTTGAATGTGATATCTTTAACAGCTTTATGAACTATGGAAATCTTCATAAGGTTGTGTCTGACTCAGTTGCACACAATGAAACATCTACAACATCATATACATAGTTAACGTGATGTACACTTTCCAGTATTTTTTCCATTATAGCTACTAATGTTCTAAACTAGATTAATACTCAGAGAACATTGTACTTTTTCCTAAATTTTCTCCAGACTTCTTTCTTTTTTCTTTCCTTTAAAAAAAAAATCAGTGTTTGCTAAATGATTAAAAGTTCAGTGGCTACAAAACAAAATATAGCAAACAATATGTTGGTTTTGTTAATTAACTTAATAATTCAGTTTTTTCTTTGATAAATGCTTAATTCATTATATTTGAGTGGCCTCCAGGTGCATCTGCAGTTAACTCCCACTGACACATCTAGGCATCAAATATTGCTTGTTCATATTTGCATCAATAATTCCAAAACCATGCTGTGTACAAGGTTTTAAAAAAATTCATCTTAAAGCTTATGCAATGGTAAACTCAACTATATTAATGTTTGACCTCGGTCTAGTGCAGGTAAATAGATATTAACTGTTGCTTTTATGATATTAATTTATATAGATATAGTGTTCACATTTTTATAAATATCTCAACAACCAAGTCACACAGATATAACTCCTTAGTCTCATATGAAAGCTCTCAGCCAGATGAATAAATTGCTGCTGACAATATGTGAGTACATTACGTGGTATCTGAGATATTGTAAATTGTTTACAAAATATTACAAATGTAATAGTAACTGTGTTTACTGTGACCTATAAAATTTAGTTTAAAAGACCTAGAACCTAAAGAATACTACCACTATAAAAATAGTTTGTGCTGAAGAGTTTAAAATGTATACTTCTTTCATAATCCCTATGGTTCCAGAGATATGGACATTTGTTTGAAATGTGAGTATATAATTTCATTCTGCCAACAGGCTTAGGCTCTGCTCATTGGAATTTCAATGCAAACTTTCTGAGCTCCATTGGATTGAATGAGTTTATTTTCCATTCTTCTTTTTTTTTCTTTAAAACTTGCTTTTACTTAAATATTTGAAACGGAGTTACTTGTTTAGCTAATATATAATCTATAAGATCTATCCCCTTCTTAAATTAGCATATTATAAGTAATGAACAAATCAGAGTGCTCGATATGAACAATTGTAAGGTAGCAATTCAGCGAGAAACACAACAAAGCTCAAGCTGTTAAGCAGTGAAGATTTGAAGTGTTTAAATTTTAAAGAAAACTCTCACAAAAAAAATACAAAAACAAACAAAAAAATAAATAAAAACACAATGGTGCTTTCCCCAGTCAGGCAATATAGTTCTTTTCATGCAATTGTGAAGTACTTTCACAATCGTTATCCCCATCTTCTCCCACAACAGTCATAAATGCAGTATTAAAAGGAAAAAAATAAAAAAAACCCTTTCCAATATAAACATCACATCAGCAACACCCCTACACTCAAACCAGATTGCAGAAAGAAAAAAAAGCACATAATTATGATCACCATAGTAAATATGAGCACCATTGTAAACACAGAACCCACTTGTATTCATCACCAAGCTGCAAAAAGCAACAGATCACACTGCATCCATATTAATCATCCACCCCATCTAAATGAACAGACAAATGCCCCCACAAACCATTCAAGGACCAAACCTCCTCAGCAAAACATAGAAGCATATATGTCTTCATTTCCCCAGTTAAATACATCACTTGAAGCAAAACATAGTTCGGTGCACAGAAGTTAAGCATACCAGCAAGATGGAAACATCACTTATTAAATTTTTAAAATAAAAAATTGGCTGTTTCAAATAAAGCCTGACAAGCAAAGCAATATGATCTCTTCAGCACTGATTCAGAAGTACTATTATTAACTACAAAACATTCAATCACAACTCTTAGTGGTTAAATCTAAATTTATTAAAAATAAATATAATTTGAAATAAATTTAAACATTAAATAAACAATATGTTGCCACTCTATCTCAAAAATCTAATTTGGCTCTAGAATAATTAAAATGTCTTCTTACTCATTATCACCCAAACACATGCATAATGTATCAAAAACAGTTAAAGTGCAATAAAAATTAATAATATTCTAAATGTTAGACATGAAGGAAATAAGAAAAACCCTACTGGTATTAAATACATACTTCATGCTTTTAGATTCCATTATACTTCTCAAAACCAAGATCTTATTTCTGATGTCAAGAGCTCAATAATAAATTGTTGATTCTCTCAATATTAAAAAAAATCACAGCATTAAAACTCATTTACAAAACAAAACTCTCATAAAGAAGTAAAGCTTCAGATATGGATGGAATAATAATAGAAATTTATAAACTATTTTCTCCTTCTATTATTTCCTTGTTTCATAAAACTTGAATTGAAGTCCAATCTCAAGAAACGATCTCTCCTTCCTGGAAATATTCATTAGTTGCCCTATAATAAAAGACAACAAAAATCCTCAACTTTGCTCCTTTTATAGACCTATCTCACTTCTAAATAAAGATTTTCAGATCTTCATGTCTATTATTACTGATAGAATAAAAAAATATAGCCCCTATAATCAATTTTGATCAAACAGGTTTTATTCATCAAAGGCAAACTCATAATAATATTAGGCGTACACTAACCCTTATAGACTTTGTGAATAGAAGACAAGAAGAAACTCTCTTAATTAGTCCAGATATTGAAAAGTCTTTGATTCTTTTAATTGGATCTATTTATTTAGAATTCTTGAATTATCTGATTTCCCTACGTTTTCACTTTTAAAGAATATTTATAAAAATAATACTGCTTATGTTAAAGTTGTCCCCTTTACATTTGAATACATTAATTTGGCTAAAAGTACTAAACAGGACTGTCCATTATCTCCAATTCTATTTGCCTTAGCCATTGAGATTTTTGCTATTTTAATTTGAATACATTTAAATATTACTGTCATAGATATTTTTAATCACTACTCTTCCAAAATTATGCAGTTTGCAGATGATGATCATCAACTCTTCCTAATTCAAGCAAAGAATAATCCACGACCTTGAAGAAAGGAACCAGAACTCTGCTAAAGTCCACAAGGCTGTATTTTTATTTCTGAAGTGTTCCAAAAGTCACAGATAAAATCACACTGAAGTATTCCAAAAGTCACAGATAAAATCACACAAGCGCTTTCGCTCAGGCAGTCCTGAGCTTTATCAAGTGAAAACAAAATTCAGTATGCAGTAACCTCCATTAAATAGCCTAGCAATTATACAATTAATTAATTAGTAAGTCTAGTACTAAGGTGTGGTGCTTTGGAGTTGGATGTTAAAAAGTTAGTCATTATACCAACTCAAAAATGAAATGTTTGCAACAACATCTGCACTTAAATAAAATGACTAACCATAAAAACATTTTAAAATACCAGTTTCCTAGGTTTCAGAACATAAAAGTCTGAAGTCTGGTTGGGGTTGTAGATTGTTAAGGAATATGCTTAAAGATGTGTTTGGATTGTCAGTGAATTGTTAAAAATTTTTCTTTTTATTATTACTTTGCACTGATAAAGACATGCAATAAAATGTGCGTGAGATATTTTTGATGCCCATCCATATACCATTTCATATAGAATTTGATTTATTAGTCAGAATCCTAAAACCGTGGATGTTCAGTAATTTAATATGCTGTGTGGGGATGCTGTAGTATGAAGGGGTCAAGTATGAGAGTTATAACCTAGCCCTCCTAAGCTTGAGGACCGGTTTAATGCTGATCATCCCATTCAGACCTGGTGGCTTCCCTGCATTCAGTCTCAACTGCCATAATAGTTCACGGTAGCCCAAGGTGGATTCCCAGTCACCACCTCTTGCATCTGGCTCAACCTGTTCCAGAACTAGAAACTGAATTTTGGGATCTGGGCAGGAGAGTGAGTGTTTATAGAAGGCATTGGTTTCCTTCTTCCTGGTCATGTCATAAAGATGCTCGTGAATACGTTTCCTTAATTCCCTCTCAGTTTTGCCCACATAGAAACTTTGACAGTTGGTGCACATCCCCAAGTATACGACCCTCTAGAGGCACAGGTGTAAAATCCAGTGGGGTGTATCTTGTAGTTCCTAGACGGGAGGTATGGTGCTGTTTCTTTAGATATGGCATGACATTGGGCACAGGCACCACATCTGAAAGTGCCCAGCCTTGGTTGTTTTACCTTCATCTTTTTCTTTGATTTCTTTCAAATAATTCCTTTAGATTGGCCCCTCTTTTACGAACAAAACTGGGTTTAGGTGGTATATAGTCTTTTAGTTCTTCAAAGAGGGTTAAAACCGGCCAGTGATGTAAGATTGTTTCTTCCAATTCATAGGAATTTGATGAGTATGTGTGTGCAAAACTGTTAGTGTGAACAGCACCCTTGTTTTGTGTATTGTTGGTCACTGGTACAAACCCCTAGTATTGGTTTGTAGAGGGAATGTCGTGCAGATTTTACCTCTGCTGCTAGAGTTAGAAATAGTTCCAGAGGGTAACCTCTCTCCAAAAAAAGTTAAATTTCACCTCAGAATCAAAATCTTTCTCCGTACTGCATATTCTACTTGCTCTGATGTGCTGCCCCTTAATGATCCCCTCTTTTGATATGGTGGGTGGGCACTTTCAAGTGTAGCAAGGAGTTAGAAAATGTTGCCTTGCGATGTAGTTTGGAATGGAAAGTTTTCTGATTGTAGTCCTTGTAAAGAGTGATGTCCAGATAATGAAGTTCGTGCTGATCCACTGTGTGTGTGAATTGTAGGAAATTCGTTGTTGAATTGATGTGTATAAGGAATTCAGATAGGTTCCCTTCAGAGCCAGACCATAAAATACAGATGTCATCCAAATAGCGTCTGTAGAACAGATCTTCCTAATTCAAGATCAACTCATTTAGAATTAAAATTCACAATAAAGTTATTTCACTCTATTTCTGGACTTCATTTCAATCAATCTAAGTCTAAATTCAAAATACTAAATAAAATGGAAAAATCAAATACATATAAATGATATTATTGCCAAATTAGTCTCTTATTTGAATAATTAGGTATAGATGAAATAGCATATGCCATTCATGGCAATATCATAACTACATTAGATATTCTTATTTCTAAATGGAATGTTTATTTCCTTTGAAGATAGACTGCAATTAATAAAGGCAATTCTTTTACCTGAAGTTTTTTTATATAATTCAAGTCCTGTATCCTTTTCCAGATAAACAAACCATTAATAAAATAAAAAAAAATAAATAATTGTTAAAATTCCTTTGGTTTCCTAATAAATCTATAATAGCATTATCTCAACATATCAGACCATGGGTTCTTAGAGGAGTTAATTTTCCAGCTATTGATACTTATACTAAAGCATCAATTTTTAAAATTATTTTAAGCTAGGTAGATACCAATTATAACTCTAATTGGAGAACTTTATACTCAACTCTTCTTAAAAATAATAATGACAAATTGGGTAACTTAAGTATTCGAGAAAATTCTTTTTGCATTATCTTTTCAATGCCATATAGTATAACATTTTCTCTACTACACACTCTGCTTGTTTAAGCTCTATACATAAAACATTTGAAAATACAATTCTCTCTAGTATTGAATCTTTAAGTCCCTTTAAAATCACAAGAAGCTTTTTTTAACAAAACTCTTAGTGACATATTCACTATTTGGGAAACTAAGAATTTTGTTTGTTGGCAACATTGTTTTAAAAACTAAAAGTTAACGATATCCAGCTACTTATTATACTCTAGAATATGATATAAACCCCATGATTGGTCATTATTACAAAGTGTGAAAATACAAACACAAAACTATGTTTGTCTTTCACTCACAATTAAAAAAAAATCCAAAATTAACAAATTTTTATGAAATTATATATAATAAAACAAACACTGACAATTTTATTTCAAAACTTTACAAAATCTTTATAGAATACAAGGTAAATTTAAATGTTAAATTTTGGAACTATATCACACTCTTTCACGCTTCTTTATTAACCTGTGAAAATAAATCTCAGATATTATCATCAATTAATCGTTCATCTTGTTCTCATTATTGGCATATATTTACATGGAATTTTCTACATAGAGCATTCCTAACTCCAAATAAAATGGTTAAAATTAATAGAAACAATGATATACACTATGAGATATGTTTGAAGACTGTAGTGCTGATTGGATACATGTTTTTGGGGCTATATCACATCATTGAAAACACAAATCATCAAATCACTATTTAGCGAACACTCTTTGTCTAATCCTCACTCCATCGAATGGCTGTTTAATCAAAGTTTTTCACAGGGAAAAACAAAACTTGGCCAAGCTAGTGACTGTCACAAAATTCTAAAAATGTAAAACCCACCCAAGTTGGTGGTTGCACCCCCACATCCCTAATATGGGGGGCTGTACCTCTCACATCCCTCCAATTAAATATACCAACGCCAAGATTGCAGAGTGAGGAAAAGGGCAACTTTCTGATGATGGCCAACCATTGTTTTTCCCTATGAAAAACTTTGATTAAATGGCCTTTCAATGGCATGAGGTTTTGAGTGTGTTCCCTGAATAGTGATTCGACAATTTGGGTTTTCAAAGTTGTGATATACACCCTTTTTAATTGTACTTCTCTAAATCAATTTTTGTGTAATATTGATGATTTCTTGAAAGCTTTGTTCTCTGACGCAATTTCATTATCCAAGTTTTTAATCTTATTTAATGTAAATGATGGACATGAGTTGAAAAAAGATAATCTCTTTCTGCTATGGACTATTCGTACAGCAGCATGGAAAAGTATTACCAGAAAATGAAAATTAACTACATCACCACTTTTGTTAGACTTCTTATCCTTCTAACTGCTTAAGAGAGAATAAAGTAAAATAACTCAATCTTGAGAAAAGGGTAGGAGCAAACTACATAGAAAAATGGGAATTATGCGAGCAACACATACAAAGGAGGAATGAGGTTTAAAGGGTGGCAGGACTTAAATGAGCTATATAGTGTTTGAGTGAGAAAGATTGGGTAGATTATAAGTGATGTATAATGTTTTTAACTGGGAGTGTGTCAGTATGGTTTGTGATGTAAAATGATTGGGACGAGGATTGTGTCAGTGTGTTATTTTCTTTAGTATAAATGTATGATTGCTTATGTAGTAAGTGATGGTTTAATAAAGATGTTTCTTGTTTAAAAAAGGCAGGAATTGTATAATTTCTGTAATATTGCTTAGGTTTTATGATATATAGCAATATATGTGAAGTATAATGTTTATGGTAATATAGTTTGATTACTTTTATAAAAAGTAAATGTGCCTGTGTTACAAGAGATAATTCAATAAAAGTGAAAACAAAATAAGATGCATTTATAATATACTAGTGTATTTAAAACAAGCTATCTCAATACTGAAGTTATATTATTTTTCTTGTCATGTATGTAATGACTTTTAAATATTTACATAGCATAAACATGTCAGTAACTACTAGTTTTTATGCATATATGCAGCTATAAACCTCAAAATGTCCATATCACCTATAATGTTGTGATGCTTAAAACAGTCTAACAATATATATTGTAAAATAAATAGTCTTATAAATGCCTGTGTATAAATCAGAAAGACAAAGTTCACAACTTAAGTTACTTCTTATATGCAAGCAGAAAGAAATATCGTTCAAAACTGTAAAATAATTATAAATCCTATATATAAAATCTTTAGTGTCTTAATTATTGTTAAAATTATCAAATAGGACTGTGGTCCAGGGAAAAGATGTTGCATTGTAATAATTATTTAGAAACTGAAAGGTGGGTAATATGTGTATTTTTATATTAATAAATAATTTATCATTTTTAGCAAATGTACAATGACATCAGCTTGTTAATCAAATAAAAATCTTGTGTCACTGAAAAATTACAAGATTTGAATGTGATATCTTTAACAGCTTTATGAACTATGGAAATCTTCATAAGGTTGTGTCTGACTCAGTTGCACACAATGAAACATCTACAACATCATATACATAGTTAACGTGATGTACACTTTCCAGTATTTTTCCATTATAGCTACTAATGTTCTAAACTAGATTAATACTCAGAGAACATTGTACTTTTTCCTAAATTTTCTCCAGACTTCTTTCTTTTTTCTTTCCTTTAAAAAAAAAATCAGTGTTTGCTAAATGATTAAAAGTTCAGTGGCTACAAAACAAAATATAGCAAACAATATGTTGGTTTTGTTAATTAACTTAATAATTCAGTTTTTTCTTTGATAAATGCTTAATTCATTATATTTGAGTGGCCTCCAGGTGCATCTGCAGTTAACTCCCACTGACACATCTAGGCATCAAATATTGCTTGTTCATATTTGCATCAATAATTCCAAAACCATGCTGTGTACAAGGTTTTAAAAAAATTCATCTTAAAGCTTATGCAATGGTAAACTCAACTATATTAATGTTTGACCTCGGTCTAGTGCAGGTAAATAGATATTAACTGTTGCTTTTATGATATTAATTTATATAGATATAGTGTTCACATTTTTATAAATATCTCAACAACCAAGTCACACAGATATAACTCCTTAGTCTCATATGAAAGCTCTCAGCCAGATGAATAAATTGCTGCTGACAATATGTGAGTACATTACGTGGTATCTGAGATATTGTAAATTGTTTACAAAATATTACAAATGTAATAGTAACTGTGTTTACTGTGACCTATAAAATTTAGTTTAAAAGACCTAGAACCTAAAGAATACTACCACTATAAAAATAGTTTGTGCTGAAGAGTTTAAAATGTATACTTCTTTCATAATCCCTATGGTTCCAGAGATATGGACATTTGTTTGAAATGTGAGTATATAATTTCATTCTGCCAACAGGCTTAGGCTCTGCTCATTGGAATTTCAATGCAAACTTTCTGAGCTCCATTGGATTGAATGAGTTTATTTTCCATTCTTCTTTTTTTTCTTTAAAACTTGCTTTTACTTAAATATTTGAAACGGAGTTACTTGTTTAGCTAATATATAATCTATAAGATCTATCCCTTCTTAAATTAGCATATTATAAGTAATGAACAAATCAGAGTGCTCGATATGAACAATTGTAAGGTAGCAATTCAGCGAGAAACACAACAAAGCTCAAGCTGTTAAGCAGTGAAGATTTGAAGTGTTTAAATTTTAAAGAAAACTCTCACAAAAAAATACAAAACAAACAAAAAAAATAAAAACACAATGGTGCTTTCCCCAGTCAGGCAATATAGTTCTTTTCATGCAATTGTGAAGTACTTTCACAATCGTTATCCCCATCTTCTCCCACAACAGTCATAAATGCAGTATTAAAAGGAAAAAAATAAAAAAAACCCTTTCCAATATAAACATCACATCAGCAACACCCCTACACTCAAACCAGATTGCAGAAAGAAAAAAAAGCACATAATTATGATCACCATAGTAAATATGAGCACCATTGTAAACACAGAACCCACTTGTATTCATCACCAAGCTGCAAAAGCAACAGATCACACTGCATCCATATTAATCATCCACCCCATCTAAATGAACAGACAAATGCCCCCACAAACCATTCAAGGACCAAACCTCCTCAGCAAAACATAGAAGCATATATGTCTTCATTTCCCCAGTTAAATACATCACTTGAAGCAAAACATAGTTCGGTGCACAGAAGTTAAGCATACCAGCAAGATGGAAACATCACTTATTACATTTTTAAATAAAAATTGGCTGTTTCAAATAAAGCCTGACAAGCAAAGCAATATGATCTCTTCAGCACTGATTCAGAAGTACTATTATTAACTACAAAACATCCAATCACAACTCTTAGTGGTTAAATCTAAATTTATTAAAAATAAATATAATTTGAAATCAATTTAAACATTAAATAAACAATATGTTGCCACTCTATCTCAAAAATCTAATTTGGCTCTAGAATAATTAAAATGTCTTCTTACTCATTATCACCCAAACACATGCATAATGTATCAAAAACAGTTAAAGTGCAATAAAAATTAATAATATTCTAAATGTTAGACATGAAGGAAATAAGAAAAACCCTACTGGTATTAAATACATACTTCATGCTTTTAGATTCCATTATACTTCTCAAAACCAAGATCTTATTTCTGATGTCAAGAGCTCAATAATAAATTGTTGATTCTCTCAATATTAAAAAAAATCACAGCATTAAAAACTCATTTACAAAAACAAAACTCTCATAAAGAAGTAAAGCTTCAGATATGGATGGAATAATAATAGAAATTTATAAACTATTTTCTCCTTCTATTATTTCCTTGTTTCATAAAACTTGAATTGAAGTCCAATCTCAAGAAACGATCTCTCCTTCCTGGAAATATTCATTAGTTGCCCCTATAATAAAAGACAACAAAAATCCTCAACTTTGCTCCTTTTATAGACCTATCTCACTTCTAAATAAAGATTTTCAGATCTTCATGTCTATTATTACTGATAGAATAAAAAAATATAGCCCCTATAATCAATTTTGATCAAACAGGTTTTATTCATCAAAGGCAAACTCATAATAATATTAGGCGTACACTAACCCTTATAGACTTTGTGAATAGAAGACAAGAAGAAACTCTCTTAATTAGTCCAGATATTGAAAAGTCTTTGATTCTTTTAATTGGATCTATTTATTTAGAATTCTTGAATTATCTGATTTCCCTACATGTTTTCACTTTTAAAGAATATTTATAAAAATAATACTGCTTATGTTAAAGTTGTCCCCTTTACATTTGAATACATTAATTTGGCTAAAAGTACTAAACAGGACTGTCCATTATCTCCAATTCTATTTGCCTTAGCCATTGAGATTTTTGCTATTTTAATTTGAATACATTTAAATATTACTGTCATAGATATTTTTAATCACTACTCTTCCAAAATTATGCAGTTTGCAGATGATGATCATCAACTCTTCCTAATTCAAGCAAAGAATAATCCACGACCTTGAAGAAAGGAACCAGAACTCTGCTAAAGTCCACAAGGCTGTATTTTTATTTCTGAAGTGTTCCAAAAGTCACAGATAAAATCACACTGAAGTATTCCAAAAGTCACAGATAAAATCACACAAGCGCTTTCGCTCAGGCAGTCCTGAGCTTTATCAAGTGAAAACAAAATTCAGTATGCAGTAACCTCCATTAAATAGCCTAGCAATTATACAATTAATTAATTAGTAAGTCTAGTACTAAGGTGTGGTGCTTTGGAGTTGGATGTTAAAAAGTTAGTCATTATACCAACTCAAAAATGAAATGTTTGCAACAACATCTGCACTTAAATAAAAATGACTAACCATAAAAACATTTTAAAATACCAGTTTCCTAGGTTTCAGAACATAAAAGTCTGAAGTCTGGTTGGGGTTGTAGATTGTTAAGGAATATGCTTAAAGATGTGTTTGGATTGTCAGTGAATTGTTAAAAATTTTTCTTTTTATTATTACTTTGCACTGATAAAGACATGCAATAAAATGTGCGTGAGATATTTTTGATGCCCATCCATATACCATTTCATATAGAATTTGATTTATTAGTCAGAATCCTAAAACCGTGGATGTTCAGTAATTTAATATGCTGTGTGGGGATGCTGTAGTATGAAGGGGGTCAAGTATGAGAGTTATAACCTAGCCCTCCTAAGCTTGAGGACCGGTTTAATGCTGATCATCCCATTCAGACCTGGTGGCTTCCCTGCATTCAGTCTCAACTGCCATAATAGTTCACGGTAGCCCAAGGTGGATTCCCAGTCACCACCTCTTGCATCTGGCTCAACCTGTTCCAGAACTAGAAACTGAATTTTGGGATCTGGGCAGGAGAGTGAGTGTTTATAGAAGGCATTGGTTTCCTTCTTCCTGGTCATGTCATAAAGATGCTCATAGATACATTTCCTTAATTCCCTCTCAGTTTTGCCCACATAGAAACTTTGACAGTTGGTGCACATCCCCAAGTATACGACCCCTCTAGAGGCACAGGTGTAAAATCCAGTGGGGTGTATCTTGTAGTTCCTAGACGGGAGGTATGGTGCTGTTTCTTTAGATATGGCATGACATTGGGCACAGGCACCACATCTGAAAGTGCCCAGCCTTGGTTGTTTTACCTTCATCTTTTTTCTTTGATTTCTTTCAAATAATTCCTTTAGATTGGCCCCTCTTTTACGAACAAAACTGGGTTTAGGTGGTATATAGTCTTTTAGTTCTTCAAAGAGGGTTAAAACCGGCCAGTGATGTAAGATTGTTTCTTCCAATTCATAGGAATTTGATGAGTATGTGTGTGCAAAACTGTTAGTGTGAACAGCACCCTTGTTTTGTGTATTGTTGGTCACTGGTACAACCCCCCCCTAGTATTGGTTTGTAGAGGGAATGTCGTGCAGATTTTACCTCTGCTGCTAGAGTTAGAAATAGTTCCAGAGGGTAACCTCTCCAAAAAGTTTTTCAAAAATTCCACCTCAGAATCAAAATCTTTCTCCGTACTGCATATTCTACTTGCTCTGATGAGCTGCCCCTTAATGATCCCCCTCTTTTGATATGGTGGGTGGGCACTTTCGAAGTGTAGCAAGGAGTTAGAAAATGTTGCCTTGCGATGTAGTTTGGAATGGAAAGTTTTCTGATTGTAGTCCTTGTAAAGAGTGATGTCCAGATAATGAAGTTCGTGCTGATCCACTGTGTGTGTGAATTGTAGGAAATTCGTTGTTGAATTGATGTGTATAAGGAATTCAGATAGGTTCCCTTCAGAGCCAGACCATAAAATACAGATGTCATCCAAATAGCGTCTGTAGAACAGATCTTCCTAATTCAAGATCAACTCATTTAGAATTAAAATTCACAATAAAGTTATTTCACTCTATTTCTGGACTTCATTTCAATCAATCTAAGTCTAAATTCAAAATACTAAATAAAATGAAAAAATCAAATACATATAAATGATATTATTGCCAAATTAGTCTCTTATTTGAATAATTAGGTATAGATGAAATAGCATATGCCATTCATGGCAATATCATAACTACATTAGATATTCTTATTTCTAAATGGAATGTTTATTTCCTTTGAAGATAGACTGCAATTAATAAAGGCAATTCTTTTACCTGAAGTTTTTTTATATAATTCAAGTCCTGTATCCTTTTCCAGATAAACAAACCATTAATAAAATAAAAAAAATAAATAATTGTTAAAATTCCTTTGGTTTCCTAATAAATCTATAATAGCATTATCTCAACATATCAGACCATGAGTTCTTAGAGGAGTTAATTTTCCAGCTATTGATACTTATACTAAAGCATCAATTTTAAAATTATTTTAAGCTAGGTAGATACCAATTATAACTCTAATTGGAGAACTTTATACTCAACTCTTCTTAAAAATAATAATGACAAATTGGGTAACTTAAGTATTCGAGAAAATTCTTTTTGCATTATCTTTTCAATGCCATATAGTATAACATTTTCTCTACTACACACTCTGCTTGTTTAAGCTCTATACATAAAACATTTGAAAATACAATTCTCTCTAGTATTGAATCTTTAAGTCCCTTTAAAATCACAAGAAGCTTTTTTTAACAAAACTCTTAGTGACATATTCACTATTTGGGAAACTAAGAATTTTGTTTGTTGGCAACATTGTTTTAAAAAACTAAAAGTTAACGATATCCAGCTACTTATTATACTCTAGAATATGATATAAACCCCATGATTGGTCATTATTACAAAGTGTGAAAATACAAACACAAAAACTATGTTTGTCTTTCACTCACAATTAAAAAAAAATCCAAAATTAACAAATTTTTATGAAATTATATATAATAAAACAAACACTGACAATTTTATTTCAAAACTTTACAAAATCTTTATAGAATACAAGGTAAATTTAAATGTTAAATTTTGGAACTATATCACACTCTTTCACGCTTCTTTATTAACCTGTGAAAATAAATCTCAGATATTATCATCAATTAATCATTCATCTTGTTCTCATTATTGGCATATATTTACATGGAATTTTCTACATAGAGCATTCCTAACTCCAAATAAAATGGTTAAAATTAATAGAAACAATGATATACACTATGAGATATGTTTGAAGACTGTAGTGCTGATTGGATACATGTTTTTGGGTCTATATCACATCATTGAAAACACAAATCATCAAATCACTATTTAGCGAACACTCTTTGTCTAATCCTCACTCCATCGAATGGCTGTTTAATCAAAGTTTTTCACAGGGAAAAACAAAACTTGGCCAAGCTAGTGACTGTCACAAAATTCTAAAAATGTAAAACCCACCCAAGTTGGTGGTTGCACCCCCACATCCCTAATATGGGGGGCTGTACCTCTCACATCCCTCCAATTAAATATACCAACGCCAAGATTGCAGAGTGAGGAAAAGGGCAACTTTCTGATGATGGCCAACCATTGTTTTTCCCTATGAAAACTTTGATTAAATGGCCTTTCAATGGCATGAGGTTTTGAGTGTGTTCCCTGAATAGTGATTCGACAATTTGGGTTTTCAAAGTTGTGATATACACCCTTTTTAATTGTACTTCTCTAAATCAATTTTTGTGTAATATTGATGATTTCTTGAAAGCTTTGTTCTCTGACGCAATTTCATTATCCAAGTTTTTAATCTTATTTAATGTAAATGATGGACATGAGTTGAAAAAAGATAATCTCTTTCTGCTATGGACTATTCGTACAGCAGCATGGAAAAGTATTACCAGAAAATGAAAATTAACTACATCACCACTTTTGTTAGACTTCTTATCCTTCTAACTGCTTAAGAGAGAATAAAGTAAAATAACTCAATCTTGAGAAAAGGGTAGGAGCAAACTACATAGAAAAATGGGAATTATGCGAGCAACACATACAAAGGAGGAATGAGGTTTAAAGGGTGGCAGGACTTAAATGAGCTATATAGTGTTTGAGTGAGAAAGATTGGGTAGATTATAAGTGATGTATAATGTTTTTAACTGGGAGTGTGTCAGTATGGTTTGTGATGTAAAATGATTGGGACGAGGATTGTGTCAGTGTGTTTTTTTTTCATTTATATAAATGTATGATTGCTTATGTAGTAAGTGATGGTTTAATAAAGATGTTTCTTGTTTAAAAAAGGCAGGAATTGTATAATTTCTGTAATATTGCTTAGGTTTTATGATATATAGCAATATATGTGAAGTATAATGTTTATGGTAATATAGTTTGATTACTTTTATAAAAAGTAAATGTGCCTGTGTTACAAGAGATAATTCAATAAAAGTGAAAACAAAATAAGATGCATTTATAATATACTAGTGTATTTAAAACAAGCTATCTCAATACTGAAGTTATATTATTTTTCTTGTCATGTATGTAATGACTTTTAAATATTTACATAGCATAAACATGTCAGTAACTACTAGTTTTATGCATATATGCAGCTATAAACCTCAAAAATGTCCATATCACCTATAATGTTGTGATGCTTAAAACAGTCTAACAATATATATTGTAAAATAAATAGTCTTATAAATGCCTGTGTATAAATCAGAAAGACAAAGTTCACAACTTAAGTTACTTCTTATATGCAAGCAGAAAGAAATATCGTTCAAAACTGTAAAATAATTATAAATCCTATATATAAAATCTTTAGTGTCTTAATTATTGTTAAAATTATCAAATAGGACTGTGGTCCAGGGAAAAGATGTTGCATTGTAATAATTATTTAGAAACTGAAAGGTGGGTAATATGTGTATTTTTATATTAATAAATAATTTATCATTTTTAGCAAATGTACAATGACATCAGCTTGTTAATCAAATAAAAATCTTGTGTCACTGAAAAATTACAAGATTTGAATGTGATATCTTTAACAGCTTTATGAACTATGGAAATCTTCATAAGGTTGTGTCTGACTCAGTTGCACACAATGAAACATCTACAACATCATATACATAGTTAACGTGATGTACACTTTCCAGTATTTTTTCCATTATAGCTACTAATGTTCTAAACTAGATTAATACTCAGAGAACATTGTACTTTTTCCTAAATTTTCTCCAGACTTCTTTCTTTTTTCTTTCCTTTAAAAAAAAAATCAGTGTTTGCTAAATGATTAAAAGTTCAGTGGCTACAAAACAAAATATAGCAAACAATATGTTGGTTTTGTTAATTAACTTAATAATTCAGTTTTTTCTTTGATAAATGCTTAATTCATTATATTTGAGTGGCGCCTCCAGGTGCATCTGCAGTTAACTCCCACTGACACATCTAGGCATCAAATATTGCTTGTTCATATTTGCATCAATAATTCCAAAACCATGCTGTGTACAAGGTTTTAAAAAAATTCATCTTAAAGCTTATGCAATGGTAAACTCAACTATATTAATGTTTGACCTCGGTCTAGTGCAGGTAAATAGATATTAACTGTTGCTTTTATGATATTAATTTATATAGATATAGTGTTCACATTTTTATAAATATCTCAACAACCAAGTCACACAGACATAACTCCTTAGTCTCATATGAAAGCTCTCAGCCAGATGAATAAATTGCTGCTGACAATATGTGAGTACATTACGTGGTATCTGAGATATTGTAAATTGTTTACAAAATATTACAAATGTAATAGTAACTGTGTTTACTGTGACCTATAAAATTTAGTTTAAAAGACCTAGAACCTAAAGAATACTACCACTATAAAAATAGTTTGTGCTGAAGAGTTTAAAATGTATACTTCTTTCATAATCCCTATGGTTCCAGAGATATGGACATTTGTTTGAAATGTGAGTATATAATTTCATTCTGCCAACAGGCTTAGGCTCTGCTCATTGGAATTTCAATGCAAACTTTCTGAGCTCCATTGGATTGAATGAGTTTATTTTCCATTCTTCTTTTTTTTCTTTAAAACTTGCTTTTACTTAAATATTTGAAACGGAGTTACTTGTTTAGCTAATATATAATCTATAAGATCTATCCCCTTCTTAAATTAGCATATTATAAGTAATGAACAAATCAGAGTGCTCGATATGAACAATTGTAAGGTAGCAATTCAGCGAGAAACACAACAAAGCTCAAGCTGTTAAGCAGTGAAGATTTGAAGTGTTTAAATTTTAAAGAAAACTCTCACAAAAAAAATACAAAAACAAACAAAAAAATAAATAAAAACACAATGGTGCTTTCCCCAGTCAGGCAATATAGTTCTTTTCATGCAATTGTGAAGTACTTTCACAATCGTTATCCCCATCTTCTCCCACAACAGTCATAAATGCAGTATTAAAAGGAAAAAAATAAAAAAAACCCTTTCCAATATAAACTTCACATCAGCAACACCCCTACACTCAAACCAGATTGCAGAAAGAAAAAAAAAGCACATAATTATGATCACCATAGTAAATATGAGCACCATTGTAAACACAGAACCCACTTGTATTCATCACCAAGCTGCAAAAAGCAACAGATCACACTGCATCCATATTAATCATCCACCCCATCTAAATGAACAGACAAATGCCCCCACAAACCATTCAAGGACCAAACCTCCTCAGCAAAACATAGAAGCATATATGTCTTCATTTCCCCAGTTAAATACATCACTTGAAGCAAAACATAGTTCGGTGCACAGAAGTTAAGCATACCAGCAAGATGGAAACATCACTTATTACATTTTTAAAATAAAAAATTGGCTGTTTCAAATAAAGCCTGACAAGCAAAGCAATATGATCTCTTCAGCACTGATTCAGAAGTACTATTATTAACTACAAAACATTCAATCACAACTCTTAGTGGTTAAATCTAAATTTATTAAAAATAAATATAATTTGAAATAAATTTAAACATTAAATAAACAATATGTTGCCACTCTATCTCAAAAATCTAATTTGGCTCTAGAATAATTAAAATGTCTTCTTACTCATTATCACCCAAACACATGCATAATGTATCAAAAACAGTTAAAGTGCAATAAAAATTAATAATATTCTAAATGTTAGACATGAAGGAAATAAGAAAAACCCTACTGGTATTAAATACATACTTCATGCTTTTAGATTCCATTATACTTCTCAAAACCAAGATCTTATTTCTGATGTCAAGAGCTCAATAATAAATTGTTGATTCTCTCAATATTAAAAAAAATCACAGCATTAAAAACTCATTTACAAAAACAAAACTCTCATAAAGAAGTAAAGCTTCAGATATGGATGGAATAATAATAGAAATTTATAAACTATTTTCTCCTTCTATTATTTCCTTGTTTCATAAAACTTGAATTGAAGTCCAATCTCAAGAAACGATCTCTCCTTCATGGAAATATTCATTAGTTGCCCCTATAATAAAAGACAACAAAAATCCTCAACTTTGCTCCTTTTATAGACCTATCTCACTTCTAAATAAAGATTTTCAGATCTTCATGTCTATTATTACTGATAGAATAAAAAAATATAGCCCCTATAATCAATTTTGATCAAACAGGTTTTATTCATCAAAGGCAAACTCATAATAGTATTAGGCGTACACTAACCCTTATAGACTTTGTGAATAGAAGACAAGAAGAAACTCTCTTAATTAGTCCAGATATTGAAAAGTCTTTGATTCTTTTAATTGGATCTATTTATTTAGAATTCTTGAATTATCTGATTTCCCTACATGTTTTCACTTTTAAAGAATATTTATAAAAATAATACTGCTTATGTTAACGTTGTCCCCTTTACATTTGAATACATTAATTTGGCTAAAAGTACTAAACAGGACTGTCCATTATCTCCAATTCTATTTGCCTTAGCCATTGAGATTTTTGCTATTTTAATTTGAATACATTTTAATATTACTGTCATAGATATTTTTAATCACTACTCTTCCAAAATTATGTAGTTTGCAGATGATGATCATCAACTCTTCCTAATTCAAGATCAACTCATTTAGAATTAAAATTCACAATAAAGTTATTTCACTCTATTTCTGGACTTCATTTCAATCAATCTAAGTCTAAATTCAAAATACTAAATAAAATGAAAAAATCAAATACATATAAATGATATTATTGCCAAATTAGTCTCTTATTTGAATAATTAGGTATAGATGAAATAGCATATGCCATTCATGGCAATATCATAACTACATTAGATATTCTTATTTCTAAATGGAATGTTTATTTCCTTTGAAGATAGACTGCAATTAATAAAGGCAATTCTTTTACCTGAAGTTTTTTTATATAATTCAAGTCCTGTATCCTTTTCCAGATAAACAAACCATTAATAAAATAAAAAAAATAAATAATTGTTAAAATTCCTTTGGTTTCCTAATAAATCTATAATAGCATTATCTCAACATATCAAACCATGGGTTATTAGAGGAGTTAATTTTCCAGCTATTGATACTTATACTAAAGCATCAATTTTTAAAATTATTTTAAGCTAGGTAGATACCAATTATAACTCTAATTGGAGAACTTTATACTCAACTCTTCTTAAAAATAATAATGACAAATTGGGTAACTTAAGTATTCGAGAAAATTCTTTTTGCATTATCTTTTCAGTGCCATATAGTATAACATTTTCTCTACTACACACTCTGCTTGTTTAAGCTCTATACATAAAACATTTGAAAATACAATTCTCTCTAGTATTGAATCTTTAAGTCCCTTTAAAATCACAAGAAGCTTTTTAACAAAACTCTTAGTGACATATTCACTATTTGGGAAACTAAGAATTTTGTTTGTTGGCAACATTGTTTTAAAAAACTAAAAGTTAACGATATCCAGCTACTTATTATACTCTAGAATATGATATAAACCCCATGATTGGTCATTATTACAAAGTGTGAAAATACAAACACAAAAACTATGTTTGTCTTTCACTCACAATTAAAAAAAAATCCAAAATTAACAAATTTTTATGAAATTATATATAATAAAACAAACACTGACAATTTTATTTCAAAACTTTACAAAATCTTTATAGAATACAAGGTAAATTTAAATGTTAAATTTTGGAACTATATCACACTCTTTCACGCTTCTTTATTAACCTGTGAAAATAAATCTCAGATATTATCATCAATTAATCATTCATCTTGTTCTCATTATTGGCATATATTTACATGGAATTTTCTACATAGAGCATTCCTAACTCCAAATAAAATGGTTAAAATTAATAGAAACAATGATATACACTATGAGATATGTTTGAAGACTGTAGTGCTGATTGGATACATGTTTTTGGGTCTATATCACATCATTGAAAACACAAATCATCAAATCACTATTTAGCGAACACTCTTTGTCTAATCCTCACTCCATCGAATGGCTGTTTAATCAAAGTTTTTCACAGGGAAAAACAAAACTTGGCCAAGCTAGTGACTGTCACAAAATTCTAAAAATGTAAAACCCACCCAAGTTGGTGGTTGCACCCCCACATCCCTAATATGGGGGGCTGTACCTCTCACATCCCTCCAATTAAATATACCAACTCCAAGATTGCAGAGTGAGGAAAAGGGCAACTTTCTGATGATGGCCAACCATTGTTTTTCCCTGTGAAAAACTTTGATTAAATGGCCTTTCAATGGCATGAGGTTTTGAGTGTGTTCCCTGAATAGTGATTCGACAATTTGGGTTTTCAAAGTTGTGATATACACCCTTTTTAATTGTACTTCTCTAAATCAATTTTTGTGTAATATTGATGATTTCTTGAAAGCTTTGTTCTCTGACGCAATTTCATTATCCAAGTTTTTAATCTTATTTAATGTAAATGATGGACATGAGTTGAAAAAAGATAATCTCTTTCTGCTATGGACTATTCGTACAGCAGCATGGAAAAGTATTACCAGAAAATGAAAATTAACTACATCACCACTTTTGTTAAACTTCTTATCCTTCTAACTGCTTAAGAGAGAATAAAGTAAAATAACTCAGGATTCATCCTAAACCATTTATCAATAATCCTTGGATAAAAGTGATATCTCTTATTGATTTTTTTTTCAACAAAATCTTGGGCTCTGATGATTAAAAAAAGAAAAGAAGAGGAATATTCTCTATGAGTTCAGGCCATGTATATATTGCACAAAGACTGAATATGTTCATCCTTTGTGTATTTGTTCTTTTATCATTATCATAATATTATTATAATAACTGAATATTTATCTCTTTGTGAAAAAGAAAAATAACATTTTTGAGAAAAACTTCTGAAAGACTTCCAAGCCAAAAGCTGGCTCTGTTCTTGTTCAATGCCAAGATAAACTATAACCCTAAAGGTGAATAAACACCTTATATCTTCTTACTGTCCTTTCTTTCTCACTTTCTTAGTTTGATCAATTTCTCTCCCCAGCTTTCTCTCTAAATATACCATAAGCTTGCTTTTCTGTCAATTTGCTTTGCAATTCCTGTTTGTATTTATTTATTTCTCCATGAACCGGCTAAAATTTCAATAACTATTACATCATTGTCATATAACTTGCATCTGTTCTTAACCAATGTTTTCATATTATATCTTATTTGGAATAAACATTTGAACTGTATTTATTGTATTATTTTTAAAGACTGTAAAATTATTTTTCTTAAAATATTTTGTAATACTTTTAAGCTTTTGTACCTGAGCCTTCACTGAAAATGGTCTCCTACCCAGTCTCACTTTCTCAGTAATCAATTGTCAATAACTAAATAACCACACAATATAACATCCACCATGGTACTGTCCTTAAAGCATTGAATTGGCTCAAACGCTTTACAGTTTAGATTATATGCACCTTACCTCCTCCCACAATATTATTCACAACTCTGTCAACTGACCTGCTTTTAATCTTATTTCTCCATTCTTATCACTCTAATAGATCACTTTGATCGAACTAACAGTATATTCTCACCATATAGGAACCTCACACAGTTTTTGGTCAGAACATCTAATAACACTCAGCTGCTGAAAATGGAATTCTATCCCTCTGCAAATTAGATGTACCTATAACCTCTGCAACATCAAACACCTGCTACAAGACCACATAAATAAGACTTGGCTTTGCTCTTGCACTTCCCCAGGATGAACTAGTCCCTTAACCCGGCCCACAGATAAAGATCAAATATAACTCTACCTGGGCAATGTTATCTAGTCATCTCTGCTCCACATGTGTACTGTTTGTGCACAAAGTCATATACATGAGCTATAAATGTGAATTGTTTAACTATGGTTAATGATATTTTTGTCAAATTATCTGTGTCCAAATATTTGGCCTCTGTATGTACATCTTCACAGTGGTAAACTAAGATTGCAGATTTTTACTTAGTTGATATGATGTTCCTCTTCATTATATATTGTGATCATTTTGTTATTTAACTGTAACCATATTATGTCAATGTGAAGTATTTCTCCCCAGGCCTCTTCTGAAAATGGGATATTATCCTAGTAGGACTTCCGTGATAAACAAATGTCAAATAAAATAAAAATAAACAAAAATGTTAACTGTTCAGTTAGAATATGGATAATAGAAAGACATTAGTTATAGCCTCACAAATAACGTTGATATCCAAGGTTATTACATTTTCTGCAGAATATAAGATGAAGTTCTGGGTTAAAATTTGTAGACATTGTCACACAGCTTAAGAGTAAGTGATAGCCAAAGTGAAGAAAAAGGAAAACATAGCACATCAGTTCTATAAGGCAATGTTCAGTTCTGGAGTCCATCCTCCTTAGTGTATATACAGCTGATATTTATGAGAACTTTAGGTGCCTCTTTGCTTTTGCTGGTATATAAAGATTTGCAACATGCCTAATACAAATTTTAGGATGTAGGACATGAGAAGGAGCTTTGCAAGGTATGAAAAAGCTTGATGAGTTGCAGTCCTGCAGAGTGCGGTATAATAATTCTGGGTATAAATAAGGAAAAAATGCAATAGTGAAGGTGAAATACTGAGAATTAAAGGAAAGTCACATTAAAAAGTACAACAGAGGATGCAAACTTGTTAATAATCTGCAAATTCAGTGGATCGATGCTGCAAAAATTCTGAGATGGATCAACAAATATTTCACTATAAAGTTATTTTTCTTATGTATAAAATGCAGTGAATGTAGGCCTGGAATAGAGATGGAGTGTCATAGCTGAAAAGGTCACACCTGTAGTGGTTGTTGAATGTAGCCAACACCAAGAGAGTTTACATGATTATCCCTGAATGTCAACCTCAATTGAATGATAATCTGTAGAGGTTGACCACCATGTTCATCAAGGCAAACCAAAAGAACAGATAGCTGATGTAGATGAAGGATGTAAACACATGCACCCATCACATCATATAAGAGGAGAAATACCACAATTGCATTGAAAGGCTATAAGGTGCCAGTGTGTTGCAGCTGCCATAGAAGGTAGAAAGTGGCAAAGAAAGGTGCATGTTGGGAAGCAGAGTTATTAAATGCTTGACAACAGATAAAAAAAAACTATTCTTGTCAAAGAAATGTGACATAACCTAAAGATAAAATAGATGCATGAGTGCAGCCATCAAAACACAAGGGAAGTGAATAACACCTAAAAGAAGAAAACATTTTCAACATGTAATACCAATGAGATGAAGGATTACATCACATAGGCAAAGGAAGCTGGTCATGTATGTGGGTGGGGGATGTACTCCAACTGTTCAGGGGTACAATGGAACTAAGAGGCAATGCAGGTGCAGGCAGTGAGGCCACTGATTTCACAACTAATGGATGTACACCACTGCAGTTAATCTTCAAGCAATACCTCCTCCTCAGCCACAAAATATTTTGTACTGAAGGGAATATTTAGAGGTGGAAGTTCATAGGTTCATAGGCTCATAGGTAGGTACTAGGCTATCAGCCTTGGGGCCTATACAAGCCCAGCCAAAAAGGTACCCTGGCTTTTGCCATCCAAGAAAAGTATTTTCCTGTGCCACTGTTGAGCAGAGTCACAGAGGTGATCCCTGGGGTGAGTTTCCTATTTCCCATCCAATCATCAAGATTTTTCTTGAAGAGTGCTAATGAGGCGCTTTGTTTGATATAGATAGGTAGTTTATTCCAGAGTATGGGAAGTCTCTGGGACAGGAATCTATCCCTCCGCCATGTTCTGTTTATTGTGGTGACAAGATTTAAGTCCCTAGAGCATGTAGCTCGGATGGATTGGGATTTCTTTAAGTGGAGCATGTCCAACAGCTCTGAGTTTGACATAGCTTAGTATGTTAGGCAGAGATCACCTCTGAGTAGGTGATATGCGACGGGAGTAAAGCTGGAGTTTTTTGAGACGGTCTGCGTAGGGCATCTGTTTGAGGCCGGTAATCCTCTTTGTGAGGTATTTCTACGGCCTTTACAGTTGTTGTAGATGTCTTGTGAGGTACATACCAAAAGGGGCGTTGTACTCTATAATGGGTCTAATGAATGATGAGTAGAGGGGAACAACAACCTCTTTTTTTCTGGATGATAAACCTCTTGTGATGAGATGTGCCTCTTCGAAGGATTTTCTGACTACTGTGGCGATGTGATTATCAAAGGAGAGACTACTGTCCACCTGTGTCCCAAGGTCTCTTATCACACTTTCAGTGTTAAGTATACCACTGCCTATGTTGTAGTTCATGGGTACAGAGTTTTTACCAAAGGGGATGACAATGCACTTTCTGGCATTGAGCTTGAGGCCATGGTTTTGACACCAGGCATCTGTCTCAGTGAGACCCTTTTGTAGGATGTCCACATCGTTAGGAGTTTCGGTTATGGCTCCTAGTTTACAGTCATCTGCGAACTTCATTAGCCAAAGATCTTCTCTGTTAGCCTGTACTTCAGAGAAGTAGATACCAAACAGGAGAGGACCCAGGACTGAGCCCTGTGGTACTCCACTTGTCACTGGTCTGAAGTCAGATTTGGAGTCTGCTACTTTCACAGTGTGGGCTCTGTCAGTGAGCCAGTTGGCAACCTATTGCATTGAACAGCTATAAGGTGCCAGTGTGTTGCAGCTGCCATAGAAGGTAGAAAGTAGCAAAGAAAGGTGCATGTTGGGAAGCAGAGTTATCAAATTTTTGACAACAGTTAAAAAAAACTATTCTTGTCAAAGAAATGTGACAAGTGTTGAATCCCTACATAGGGTTTACAGTAAATCTGCAGTGTGTTCCTGCTCATAAAGCAACTTGTACAGAAATAGGCCAGCAGATACCTATGCCCAGCCTAGGATAATCGTAGTTTGTTATATCATGCCTCAACAATGTGTGTGTGTGGAAATCTGGCATAAAGCACCTCTTCAGTGCTCTAGGATCTTATACCTATGTCCAGCCTAGGATAATCATAGTCTGTGATATAATGCCTCAACAATGTGTGTGTGTGGAAATCTGGCAAAAAGCACCTCTTCAGTGCTCTAGGATCTTGGCATTTAGGTGAGTGGGAGGCACATGAAGAAACTTGCCTCACTCTAAGCTGTAATATTACTTCCACCCAAGAATGTGCCAGCGTTCCAGGAAATAAAAAAAATGTAGTTATCTATACAATTTGCATGGATAACTCTTGAAGATGGTAGTATAGACATCAACAATGTGGCCACCATTGAGGTAGCTCAGGGTCAGAAGCTTACAAAAATGCAGGGCAACATTCTGGCCCACACAATACAAGGAAAATAGATGCTGTGCCTGCACCTGTTGCCAGATGATCTTAGCTTAGTGGAAATTATTACCTTGAGGTGGGTGTCTGGAATCACAGGCAGAGGTCATTCATCACCCTTCTTGAAACTGCAGATGAGAAGTACCAAGCAGAACTGCTGCCACTCCATCTGTGCCATGTCTTTCACTGCTGACAGCATGGCTATTCATGCAGCCTTGGAATTTTAGCCATCAAATTGTATAGAAGAGAAACAATATTATACCCTAGTTAATACATACTGGATTACAAGAATTGGTGCAAAAGTCATTAAAAAACTATTGGATATTATTATTTTGCATCTTAAAAGTGAATTATAGCAGGTGATTTTAATTATGTTATATCAGAAGCTGATATTACTATAAACAAAAACATTAAACTGTCATATGCAGCAAAACAATTAAAAAAATCCATCAATGATCTTAATTTATGACATATATATGGTTTAAAATCTGCAAATTCATTACATTATACACATTATTCATTTTTACACAGACTACTATTGATAAAGACTTCACTTCTAACAGCCTATACTCTAAAATTGATGATGTATGGATAACATCCTGCCCATTATCTGATCATAATGTCATATCATTTAATATCACCTTTAAAACTAATAATCTAATCAATAATACTAGAATTCCAGCATATATTAGTAAGTTGAATGATTTTTAGGAATAGTCTATTACAGAAATAAATCAATTTATGAAAATAAATGGCAATGGTGAAGTTACTGACATTATACTTTGGGATTCTCTAAAAGCCTACTTGGGAAAATCAAAAGTTGGTACCTTAATAAGAAGAAAGAATGGAATAAAGAACTAAAAACTTTACAGTCTAATATAGATAATTTAAAAATAAATGCAAAAACAAATGATACAAATGCTAATCTTGATTTAAAGTTATTGAATCAAAAATATCTAGATACAATGCAACATATAGGGCAGGATTCACGAAGCCTCCGTGTAAGAGTTATAACTCTTACACGGAGGCTGCAGTTAAACGGAGTGATGTCAGCATGCTCTGCATATTCATGAGAGCATGCTGAATCACACCTAAGGCTAACACGGTCCGTGGAAGACAGTAGGGGGCGTGTCCTTAGGCCGAGCCCTGTAAGCGGACACGCCCCCAGAAGAGTAAAAGTGCCCAAAGTAAACACCCACGACAGAGTCCATGGAAATGTGAATAAACACAACACAACACATGCCCCCACAGACTATGAACAGAAAATATATAAATGAACATGTTATAAATTTTTTTAAATCGTAAAGATGTTTGCCCGTGAGTGCGCTCGTTTGCACGGTTGTGCCCGTAGCGCAGCTACAGTTAGCAGTCAGTGGGAAAGCATATAAGTACAGTTAGCAGTCAGTGGGAAAGCATATAAGAGCTAAATATGCAAAGTAAACCAAGAAGCAATAGCATAGCGGTAGAGATGTCGGCTGAAGAGCAGGCATTCATGGTTCGAGCCCCCACAACACCAATTTTTATTTTTAGCAAAATAAGCACGAAACAAGTCCCTGACAAACATGTACACATATAAAATCACATTTTATGTAAAACGTAATGAAATAGTCCATTTATTTTGAAGAAATGTGAGGTAACAAAACAATAAAAAATGTCAGATGTGCCTATAGCTGAGCCACAGTTTAACAGGGTGAGTGCATCTGCCCGTAGGTGAGCAGTGGTTTACCTGGTGCAAAATGAGTGCCCGTAGATGAGCACTGGTTTAACAGGTGCATATTGAGTGCCCATAGGTGAGCAGTAGTTTAACACGCTGAAACTGTGTGACCCTAGCTGAGCTGAGCGTGATATGCGTGCTGACAGCCAAATGAGGCATAAGCCAGCGCACCCCGTTTGCGTGGAGCTGCGCACCGCGCCAACAAGCTAACCGACAGGCAACGTTGAGCAAGCTGTAACAAAACCGCCTTTACACAGACACACCCCCTAGCCTGTCTAGACAGTCATAAAATATAAAAAGCAGTGGCCAGGTTCGAACCCAGAATACCATGCACCACAGTCAAGGTACTGAACCACTAAGCCACAACAACTGTACTAAAAACTGCAGTAATAGCAAATATATAGGAATGAATAGAAAGTGGAGCATGACAAAGCAGGTTTTGTGAAGTGGATACAATTACAAAATGGCCAATCACAGATAAGTGCGGGAAAAACGGCATATATAAGCCCCATAGGCGGGAATACACAGCATAAACGATTGTAGAACTGACTTGCAGCCAGAATGTCAGGTGTAGGTGAGGGTAGTTGCTTTCGAGCACAGAGGTGGGGTGTTGAGGAGTCCAGATACATGGTCTGGCTCCTAGTCCACAATCATGAGGCCCAACTCATGCAGGGCCAGGTCCTGTGGGGAGCATATAGGGCTGAAGCATGGGACCGGTTGGCTCATGATCTCACCAGTGCCACAGGGATTCCAAGGACTGGTGAGCAGGTCCGTCACCACCATGTGGACCTGAAGAGATGCAAGCAGGACCAATTGAACCTTTGGATACAGGAGGCCCGGCAAATGCCCAACGCCCCACTACTGAGTAAGTTACATTTAATTATGTATGTAAGAAATTAAATTAGCTGATATTATGGATGTGTATTCCAATATTACTTCATTTATATTACAGTTGCAGGTGTCGGTTCTGCGAACCGCAGAGCCTATGGCGATAGGCTGGTGCGGTTGCTCCACCAGGCAGGTCAGTAATCCACTCCCAGTAACTGTAAAGAAATATCAAAGTATGACAGTTAGCAAAAGAGTTCAGTGTAGTCACTAAATAATAAAATGTGCAAGTAACAATGTAAAAGTGTTTGCAAGTATTGCTTGATTACAAAAGTGTGTTGCAGTCTGTAATCCAAACAGAAAAATGAAAATGTCTCAAATAAAGTCTGAAATAAAGATGCCCCACCTGTAATATAATAGTGCATAACCTGCAGCAGGCTGAAAAGTACAGCTGCAGAAGATGAGCAAATCACATGTGTGAAATATATCCCTGTTGAAATACTAAAACATGACAGAAGTGAGACTGCTGGAAAGGATTGTAATAACTACAGGTAAAACATGTCAATAAAGCCTAAAAGTAAGTACCATCCTGAATAGTAAAATGAAAACAAGTGAGAGAGTGTGAGAAAGACTTAGGAATCCACCAATAAAGTAGTAATAACCCCTGAATAAAGTATACTGCAGTCAGTACAGAATGAAATGAATGTGACAAGTAGAACCAAACTGCGAAATGTGTCCAAAGTGTTGCTGCAGCTGGAATGTGTATCCCAAAATCTGGATATGTTGCTCTCAGTCTGCAATATGCAGATAGTATGATTGTCTGAAATATCAAACATCCACAGTTGTCTATAGCTATATAAAGGAAATGTAGCAGGATGATGTAGCTGAACAAAGCCAGATATGAGCATGTATGAATAACAATAAAATGTATATTGATGTAGCAGTAACAGCCCTATCACCAAAGTGAAGTAGTTATCATATAGGAAACTGTAGTTAGAATAGTAGTGTGTATATATCTGTAGCTATTAGAAATGTACAGCATATGTATTGGTATTCGAAGGTGTTAATAATATTTTCTTCACCCCACCCTATAACCACATATAATCCATTCCACGTGAAATTGGTATGTGCAATCACAATTAACACCCCTGGACATTTGTCCTGATGGGTCATAAATATTTGCATGTCCGTTGATGCATCTGCCCTGTTCATACATCCAAACCTGATGGCCTGTTGCCATCAATCAACCCTGCATGTTGTTGGACTGTGTATTGCTGTTCAAATTATGCATGTGTTATGCTCGCTGTTCAATGGTGAGAATATCTGGGTGTTTGGTTAATGGGAATACTAATGCATGCTGTTAAAACTAATTGCGAATGGTATTGTATCTTACTAACCCAAACTGTCATGACATAATGCAAAACATAGGACGACAGGGAAGCCGGGTTCCAGCGGACCCACCTCTCCCACCTCAGCTGGCGAGTGCACCTGGCACTAGTGCCCAGACTGGACCCTCCTCCGGTGGCCCTGTGCCACCTGCAGGTGGAAGTGCTGCAGGGGATGGGGCCCGTCCCCCCTCTGCAAGCATGGCCAGAGGAGAACCACCACTCACCCTCCATAGCGTCCGGACTGTGGTGCATAGGGAGATCCGGGACTCTGTCCTTGAGCCCCTACGCCAGCTTGAGGCACAGGTGGCACAACTTACGGGCATGCCTGTTGCCCGGCCTACACAGCCCCCAGCACAGCCCCGTCCTGGGCAGTGAAGGAACAGTGGCAACTGCCCATGGGTGGGGATATCAGTTCCACTGTTGCCATCTG
Source organism: Protopterus annectens (assembly GCF_019279795.1). Lineage (NCBI taxonomy): Eukaryota > Metazoa > Chordata > Ceratodontiformes > Protopteridae > Protopterus > Protopterus annectens. The sequence continues at coordinate 1,998,846,432 of NC_056735.1, forward strand.
TGGGCTCATGGGCTCTGTATATCCAAACCTCTGTCCCCGTCAATTGTGTAACCCCCCCACACGTGTCATACACCGCCCCTGTATGTGTCTTGTTTGTCTTGTCTGTTGACGTACCCAACCTACCTCCCCAGCTATACTGACTTCCTTCACCTGACATACCACTCTCAATTGAAAAAAAAAAAAAAAAAAAAAAAAAGGGCACTCTGTACCCACAAAAAAATTACGCCCCATACATAGCTGCCCATTCCGCACATATGTCTGCTGGACATGGAAACTATCAATTACAATTGGCTGTACAACAAGTATTATTGTTGTCCTTACACCTCTCTCAGGGGTGGAAGGTATCAAATGTCACACCAAATTACAAACATATGCACAGCTGTTGCTGATGAAGAAATGGGCAGCTATGGGCTTTACCTACATCCCTCCTGCAAAACCCAAGCTTGTTTCCCTACTGTCTTACCCTCTTTGTGACCCCTTTTTCACCACTTTCCTGTCTCCCCATTTTCATTTCTTTCAAAGAAAATAGCTCGGGTGTGGGCAAGAGTAAGCACGTTTAAGCAGTTGTAAGCGGGTGTGCACGGAGCTAAACGCCAGTGCGCATGCGTGAGCTCCGCGCAAACCAGCGCTAACCCGGTTACAACTGCTTAAAAGTGCCTTAGTCACTTTGATTGACAGGTCCTGTAGTCAGTTCAGAAGCAAAATAAAATCCCACTGGCAGTCCCGAACCCAGGAAACAGTAGTCTGCATGATTTACCACTAAGCCATGACTGTTATACAAGAACATTGTGCTAAAATAAATATATCATGTAATAGTAGGAATGAATGTAAAGGGAATATAGGATGTGTAGTACACAAAGCATGTCATTTAGAATTACTGTCAACACTAGTGGATTTCCATAATAGTAGTGTGTGAACAGAAACAGCCATGCTAGTTGGTAGCTAGTAGGTAATAATGTCACTGTAGCACCTTGCAAGCCACACACATACTCACAGCAGGATAATCACTGCCCATACCCCACAACCTCTTACAGGAACACATCCGGACCAAGTAATAAAATATGTGGAGCAAAGGGCCAAAACCAGAGACACATTACAAATAATGTTACAGCAAACTCAGACAGTTCAGAGAGTAACAGGTTCTGCATTATGTGGGATGTTTGGAAGGGTATGAAGTCTGAAACTTGAATGTTTGTCACTATATTCTGACTTGAGCCCAGAGTGATTTGCCAGAAAAAGCTGTGCATGAGATATTGACCAAAATATGAGGCGGAAATGTGGACAACCTGCAAATATTTGTACACATGAGAGGTCTGACACCACCATATTTGAATAGTTAAGAGCCTAGACATAGCAACAGTGAATGAGTTACAGGGATGCCCCACAGACTCCATGTGAAATGTACAAACAGTAGGCAGAAAGGTTTTACAACGCATGCAATGGTAACTATGGTGTCCTGAAAGTATGCACCACTTGCATGGCAGAAAAAGTGTAGTAATACATATGCTCATGCTATCTCACAGTCACAACTGCAGCATACAAGACAATTTAATGGGTGTACCCCACTGATATGTACCATTCCATGAGGCAGATAACAGATGCACCTAAGAGTCTCTCGGGCCTGCTCAGCAGCATACTCAAATACCCTAAAAGATGTCAAGGCCCACACCATGGCCAGACCACACTGCATGCTGTAACACCCTAGCAGATAAAGCAAGCATTCCAAGGTGTGAATGTACATGGAAAATAGGAAAGCCACAGCAGCACACTACAGTCAGGACACCTAGCAGGCATACAAGTAGTGACTGTAAAGGGCAAATATTGAAGCCATAGCAACAAAGTGCAAGCAAAAGTGCAAAGAAAGCACACACACACACATTAACAGTAGTAGTAGTCGTAGGTGTCAGTGTACATACACAGTTAGCACAGGAAACTGGAGAAATTAATGGAGGAATGTTAATCTACAACACAGCTGGAAATATGAGAGAGATACCAACCTTTACACTCACAGAACATTGTCCACAGCATACCAGCATGGTCCCTGCCCTTAAAATCTGAAAGGGCTACGCCTATCTCACATACCTTTTTATAGCACTGTTCTGAAATCACAGTGAGAACTGCAATCAGTACACAACTGGCTGCATGCAATTAGCAAATGCTGGCTAACAATTGGTGCAGAGGCCATCATATGGACATATGCAGATACCTACAAAAGTATGCTGTACTCCTAGTCCACACATGCAATACTTTCATTGCACCCTGAGGAGGAAGTGAGAGACAGACAGAGAGAGAGAGAGAGAGAGACAGAGAAAAATGAAATTAAACAGACACAAACAAAACTGTTCAGCAACAGCCACCTGAAAGCTGACAACTGGCAAGTGGAGCAGCAGGACACAAAACCAGATGGCAACACAAGCAGCTGTGACAAACACAGGTAATGTAAAGTAATACTATAAAGGTCTAAATACTGGGAACCCTCCATATGTGTCATTGGTCTGTATCCATATGTATATGAAGATGTGCAAAGGGCAGGGGACATACAGCAACTATCAGTGAAGGCTGTACATACATTTGTATGTGAGAGCATCTATGTGCACATATCAATGTAGGTTGACTGTAGGTTGTAGTGCAATGTACAAAGTAGGTTTCACAGTTATGTATGTTTAGCAGTATGTTAGTGTGTGTATACAGTATGGTAGACAAACATGTTGATATACCTGTCTATCATATGGATACGTATGTATGTCAAAATATGTATGTATGTATGTATGTATATATATATATATATATATATATATATATATATATATATATATATATATATATATATATATATATATATATATATATATATATATATGCATATATGTATACATACATAGAGAGAGATGTAGGAATACATAGACAGATGTAGATAGATAGAATATGTACAAACATATATATGTAATACACACATACAGATATAGATATATGTAGATACATATACATAGACAGACTGATCTGACTATCTACAGGTATGACTGTATATGACGACCTCAACACCCCTGTCCCACCCCTCTGTCACTCACCCCTCTGTGCCCCCCTCCATATCTATAGCAATATATGTACATCAATATATATATGTGTATATGTATACAGACATATATATATATATATATATATATATATATATATATATATATATATATATATATATATATATATATATATACATATATATATATATATATATATATATATATATATATATATATATATATATAGAGAGAGAGAGAGATGTATATATATTCTGAGTGAGGCACATTTGTACAGATGTATTGCGACAGGTGCCTGGTGACAAAGGCATGGAGTGAACACCAGTGTCAAAACTGGAGTACCATACCCCATTTCAAATCACCTACACCAGTAACCACTGGATATGTGATTGGCTGCCCACCACTGCATGTGTCAGGGGTGAACAGGGTCATAAATGTGTACAATAGTCCCCCCAATGATATTCACAGTGGCACACTATTCCTGGAATACCTGCACATGGTATGTGTCAGCAGACATGGTGTGTCAGCTATGGACATGTACGTCAGTGTACCCCTCCACACCACATAATGGATGCTGTGGTATGTACCTCACATGATAGCTACAGATTTGGAGAAGGACACAGTGACATGTACAACACTGTGACAATGCACTCAAACACATTACCAATGCACAGTGACTGACAACACCACAGAGTACACACATACTACCCACATAGAGGTTACCACTCCTGGATTTACATACGTAAGTCACACCCATGACAGATGTCCAACAACCATAGTAACACCTCACACCATCCACAACCTAAATGACTGCTGTGTGTCATCCATGCCACTGCAATAGAGAGCACATGTGGAGATAAAGGTTCCTACCCACAGATAAGACATACCCTGCAATAACCCACACATTGTTAAGAAGTAAGACTCCCCATGAGTACATGTCACACATACCCCTGCTGATTGTTAGTCAGATAGGTAATATGCCATATGAGTCACCCTGTGTAACTGTGTGACAGCAGCAGGTACCATCACACCACATGTGTCACAATGGTCAGGGTAGCAGAACAGCATGCTGCTGTAGTCCCAGGGGCAATAGCATATTGTATAGTATTGTATTGTGTTGTATTTTATTGGTATGTTGAGGTGCCTCCTTCGTGGAGTGGAACCACTGCTGCTGTGCGCCAGTGTACAGGTACATATCCTGTAGTCAGGCTAGTGTTACATAGCACTTCTATATGTGTGTTTAGCTCCTGTCAGAGTTCATGTAGCATGCAACCGGGGATACCATCAGGTCCCAGTCATGTTGTGTATTCTGCTTTCCTGAGGGCGGCTCTCACCTGGACATCTGTGATGACAGGGAGGTTACAGTCAGCTGGGATAACTATGTCTTATTTTGGGGGAGAGGGATGGGTGACTCCTGCACTGAACCTGTCTGCCACAATGTTGTCAATATCTGTGGTTCCAGTGAAATGTTTGTTGTTGTGTACTAACTATGAGCATAGAGGAGGGATTCTGACCAGGTTGCTAAGATAACTGAAGAAGGCCTTCTGGTTATCTGCAGTGTCCCTCTTGATTTCCCTCTCAAAGTTGCCCATGGATGTTTGTATGAGGGAAAATAGATCCTTACTAGTGCTGCTCAGACATGCCATCCCTTTATGGAATTATGCTCTGTCTTGCAGTAGCTTCCATCTTTTGTAATACAATCTGTCTATGGCTGGGGTCCACCAGACAGGATGCTGTCCCTTTGTGGAGAGTGTCTTGGTCATATATGGGATTGCATGATCCATGCATTCTCGGAGATGTCCATAGAAAGAATTTGTGTAGGGGTCAGCATTGTGGGTTGTGTCTTCCACTGGCCCAGTGGGCTGAAAGGATACCATGTCACTGTTACAAAGTGCAAAGTTTGCATCTGCAATGTTATTCACTATAGTCGTTTGTGCTGGTGGTGGAGGTGGGATATGTATATCTAGGGCAATTAGTGTGTGGTCAGCTCACAGTAGTTGATGATGTAGGCCATACAGTACCTAGATACAAACCCCCAGAGTGAGGAGGTGCTCTGGACCTGAATCAGTGTTCCAACTGCTGGGGTTTGGTAGTATGTCATATGGAGTGTGCCAGGTACTGTTGCACAGTTGCTGGCTGAGCACTGATACCTGGCCATTTACATGTGTATCCACCAATAGACAGACAGATGCTATATATGTGAGATATGTTGTATCATAACAGTCGAGTAGCATGTGTAGTATGTGTGCCAAATTCTGCTGACATATATTGCTGATATCAGGTTATTTTCTTTTTCAGGTGCATGGCTCACCCGCGAAATCCCGCTTACTCCACAGCTGAGGATGAGGAGATACACCAGAGCCTGGTGTGGGATTATGCAATACTCTTTTCCCGCACCAGCCAGAATCAGCAGGAGAGGGCTGCACTGTGGCAAGACCTGGTCCGTCGGGTAAATGACATAGGCACGCATAATAGGACATATAAGCAGGTACAACATCACTGCAGTGATTTAATCAGAAATGTCCGTCAGCGTGCATCGGATATCCACAGGCAACAGGTCGCCACAGGTGGTGGGGTGGCTACACATCCCCCACTCACCAGACTGGAGGGACTACTCATGAGTGTAGTGGCTCCAGTCCGCCAGCAACAACAACAGCAGCAGGCATGCATTATGATGGAGGCTGTAGCCACACAGCAGCAAGACTATGAGCGTGCAGGTAATATGCCATATGTATAGTTGATTGTTGTGTACACTGGTAGTTAATGCATGTGTGAGGTGTGTCCTTGGTTTGTAGCTGTCATCATAGTATTTAATGTGCAAGTGTGATATCCTCAATATTAGCAGCTGACCTGTGAAAGGTGACTGTTGTACTACTGACCTGTATCATACTCAGTAACAATGGCACAGTTGTGCCCACTGACATTAGTTTCCTCACTTCTGCAGGTCCCTCGGGTGTAACAGCAATGCAGCCTATCCATGCTGGTGAGTGTGTATTAACAATACCTGTAATAGTCTTGATAGTAATAGTAATATTAGGCTCACTTAGTAGTGCTCTTTGTATGCATGTAGGTGTGTCTGTGTCTGTGTGTTGATATCACGCATACTGAGTAGTGTACAATTGTGTGCAACTGTGTGCATGTGTACGTGTGCATGTGTGCATGTGTGCATGTGTGCACCTGTGCATGTGTGCACCTGTGCATGTGTGCATGTGTGCATGTGTGCACCTGTGCATGTGTGCATGTGTGAACATGTGCATGTGTGCATGTGTGCACCTGTGCATCTGTGCATGTGTGCATGCGTGCATGTGCGCATGTGTGCATGTGTGCATGTGTACACCTGTGCGTGTGTGCATGTGTGCGTGTGTGCACGTGTGCATGTGCGCATGTGTGCATGTGCGCATGTGTGCATGTCTGGACCTGTGCATGTGTCGATGTGTGCATCATTGGTAATGTGTAGACATTGTAAACTGTGTTTCCTGTTTCCCTCCCACAGGTTCTGGTGCTGCTCTGGTGTCTTGCAACAGGGAACCTGAATCAGGTGCCCTGGGTACTGATAATGATGACATCTGTGTAATGGCACAGGAAGGTATGCCAGGGTCCATCATTGGTCAGCCGATTGACAGTACACAGCTGTCAACCCCATCAATGCGCACAGTTATCCTGCCAATACACCCTTTGTCACCAATGTCCCTAGGTGATGGACAGCATACAGTGGGCATTGACCAGGGTAATGTGGTATCTGTGGCACATGCCTCCCCACACAGCAGACATGGGCATGTCCCTGCGATGGTACCACAAAGACAGATGTCCAGGGGTTCTCGTGGGACCATCCGTGGGTGTACTGCCCCTGTCAGACGTGCCCACAGAGGTCTTACAACCTCAGCTATGTTTCGAGCTGTCATGCAGGCACAGTCACGTATGGAACGGTACACCAGACAGGGTCTGAGGGAGCTGACAGCATGTCGCACAGCCATGACTGACAGTATGCGTGACTTTGCGGCTGCCATCCGTAATTTCACCGATGTCATAGACAGATGTTGTGGGGACATGTAGAGATGTAGTGTAGTACCAAAACACGTGGAAATAACCAGTAATCCAAAATAAAATGCTGCTGTAAAAACGAAGCACGTTGGCAACTATATAATAGGTAAAAACGTTTAATGGAAATGAGAAAATGAGCGCTTTCGCGTGGTCCATCCACGCTTCATCAGATAAATTACCAGGTATCTAATCAAAGTTTATATACTTCCGCTGAAGCGCGGGAAAGTCTGCTCATTAATCAATTAACTTAAAATAAACATTTAATTCTATATAAAGCATGTTACAAAATGCGTATTCGATACATTGAACTTCTACACTTCTAGGTGTGTCAAAGAACAACACAGAAGACCAAATTGTGAATACAGAACAATATAACAAATAAAAACTCTGTTATTTAAAAACAAAAATGCATTTTATAAATGCCAAAATCAGTTAAAAAGGATAGATCTATCCACATAATATTTATACTACCTTGAACAGATCATATACATTAGAAATGAATGTGTAAAACCATATGTATAAGATTAAAACAAAATATGTCTATACACAAGTGAGTATCACATTGTGTATATGTAGCATTATTCAAAGTCATGGATATTAGATATGATGACTGATTGTGAGTATCCCTTTACTTATAATGTAAATGTATGGTAAAGGATAGGAACATGTAGGCTACATAAAATGTATATATAAGGATATATAAATAAATTCAATTTGAGTTAAGTGATATCTCCAATTGAAAAAATGATAAAAATGCAAAAATACATTATGCAAAAGTGCACATTTGAAAGCGTGTATATATAACTATATACTAAAAATGTATGTTAATTAATAATTGTTTGATGAATTAATGATTTTAAGATTAAATACATCTAGATACACATTCAATATGTGAAGGGCCACGTGCTCACTTCTTAGATATAAGTGCTGGTTTAATAGAGACATGGGCATTGATCCCTGGCTCTATGTGTGCACCTAATCTCAATATCCAATTAAGCTCCATAAGTGCCAAATGGTTCTCTTTGTCTCCCCCTCTTTGATCCTGTTTTACCTCTTGTAGGACCCTAAAACAAAAGGAGTGGGTGGGATACTCCATGATATGTTTGGCCAAAGCGTTGGTGTCTGTGGCTTTACGTATGTCATACAGGTGATTGTAAATACGTTCCTGTAGCTTTCTCTTTGTTAACCCTACGTAAAAAGCCTCGCATTTGGTACAGGTGGCAAGGTATATCAGGTTACGAGTATTACAAGTTGCTCGAAAGTATGGTCTAAAGACATAATCAGTATTAGGATGTTTAAAGTACTGTGTCTTGGTTATATATTTGCATCTATTGCAATTGTAACAAGGATAGGTGCCAAAATCCTTAGTTTGGATACTGCTGACTGGCTTATTGTCCTCGTCTATTTTGGTGTGTGAATCACCACATAGTATTCTTTTGAGATTCCTGCTATTCTTGTAGGTGAACCTAGGGCGTTTGCTGATGATGTCCCTGGTATGGGAGTCAATAGTTAAAATGTGCCAATTATTGTAAATAATCTGCTGTATCTTTTGTATATCACTGGTATATGTGATGATGTAATTAATGTGGTGATTTGTGGCATCTGCTCTCTTATAAAATCTAGAGTCATATTTGGTATATTTCAGGGCTATGTTCTCCTGTTCTACAGGTATTATATCGCCCAGAACCTCAAATTTAACATTTTTAACCATGGAAGAATTATAACCTCTATTGATGAATAGTTTCTCTAAGAATTGTGCTTCTTTTTTTAAAGCTTCCATGCTACTACATAATCTCTGAATCCTGATAAACTGGCTCTTAACTATAGCTTGAAAAGTATGTCGGGGATGCATGCTATCAAAACAAAGCATCGAGTTTTTCCATGTGGACTTCCTATATAAAGTTGAATCTAATCTGCCCCCTTTGGTGAATTTAAGAGTGACATCTAGGAAGTTTATTTCTTGATTAGAAACTTCTTGAGTAAAGCGTAAAAACGTAGTGGTGGTGTTTAAATATTGCAAAAAAGATTCAAACAATTCCAATGTTCCTTCCCAAATTATTATAATGTCGTCCACGAAACGCCTATAAAGCTTAATGAGCTTAAAGTTCTCATGTGTGAAAAGATATAGTTTCTCCCACCATAAGACTACCAAATTGGCATAGGTGTTAGCGCAGGGGGTGCCCATGGCAACCCCCCACTTTTGTAGGTAGCTAAGCCCACCAAACATGAATGCATTATTAAATAATACTAACTCCAAGAGCTGACCTATGAGTATAATTCTATCACTAGAAAAACTGGTCTCCTTGGATAGTAATTCATTTATATACTGCATGCCAATGTCATTTGGTATTGAAGTAAATAAATCTTTAACATCCAAAGTGATAAGAAGATGTGATGAATGACTATCTAGTGTTAATTCTTTGATGTCATTTAAAAGGTCATAAGTGTCTTTAAGTATGGTGGGGGACTGATTCACTACGGGTCTCAAAATATTTTCTATTAGCTGAGAGACATGTGCTGTGATCCATAAATCCCCCGATACAATCGGTCTCAACGGAACTGGATATATACCTTTATGCACTTTGGGTATCCCTTTTATAACAGGGATGGTGGGATGTTCTATGTACAAAAACTCATAAATTTCCTGGCTAATCTGGCGACACATGAGAAGGTCATAAAGAACATCTTTGACCGTTTTTACAATCTTTATCACTTCCTTAGATGTTATGGGGGTATATGTGTCTACTTCCGATAATAGTTTGAACATACTAGTGATATATTCCTGTCTGTCTAAAAGAACTACTCCCCCTCCCTTGTCAGCTGGTTTGATGACAATGTGTGTATTCTGTTTGAGTTCGCTGAGGGAGCGATTTTCTTCTGGGGTCAAGTTATAAAATCTGCCTTTCTTATCTGTTTTACTAAACATCAGATAATATTGGCTTTCACAAGCCCTAAGAAAACATTCAACATGTAAAGGCATAACAGGAATGAACGTGCTATTTGTTCTGAGCAATGCATCTCTCCGTTCATAAGTTGTGTTGTCATTAAATAACAATTTCAAGCTTAACTTTCTGCAAAACAATCTTAAATCAAGTAACGTACCAGTCAATGTAGCCGGAGTGGCCGGAATGAAGCTAAGTCCTCTATTTAGTACCTGTATGCTAGTACGATCCAGAGCAAGGCTAGAAAGGTTGAAAAATAAATCAGAAGTCAGTTCTTTTTCCTTCTGTTGTAGCCGGGTAGTTCCGCTGAGTACTTCCTCTTGCGGGAATCCCTGCTGCGGGATCGCCCCCTGTTGGGATGTACTAGAGGCCGTTTCTGATACGGTAAAAAAGTAGCCAGAGACGGTAAGGCACTGGAAGTGTTCTTAGGAATAGCCCCCGTAGTAACGGGAGGTGCCTGATGAAAATAAGCTTCCTGGTTAGGAGGAGGCGTATCAATTAAGTTGGTTTCAGTTAAACTGTTCTCCGGTAGAATCGTCACATCCACTTCTCTGTTCACCATAGACGCGGGTGTTAGAGGTAGCGATGGTATAACAATATTACTAGCAGCAAGTCTCCTGGGTTGAGAACCTGAGGCTGTTTCTGACTGTGACATGGAATTCAGATTATTAGCGGACTGGTGTCTCGGCCAAACAAACACCTGTCCTTTTTGAAAATCTTGATAATCACATAACAGCTTTTTCTGCTTGGTAGCTCTCAGTCTATCACTAAAGATGTTTATTTGTGAAAAAATGTGATTGATTTTATCGATGCAGTACTCCGAAGAAAACCGTTCTGTCAGCTGTTGATACATACAGTTAGTCCTGTTTCTCAACTCAGTTTCTAACGGCAAAAAATAATCAAGCATTAATTGGGCATATTTAAAGCCCAACTCTATGTTGAGGTCCTGCCACCGTTTGAGGAGTTCAGGGTCTGAGGGAGCTGACAGCATGTCGCACAGCCATGACTGACAGTATGCGTGACTTTGCGGCTGCCATCCGTAATTTCACCGATGTCATAGACAGATGTTGTGGGGACATATTAGACCGGTTCCACAACTACATGTAAATGAGCCAGGGTGATGGTGGACGGTTGAGGCATCGATGTGGGCGTATGCCAGCAACAGCAGCAGCTGGCAGTCGTCGCGGATGACAACAGGGCCGCGGCCACCCCCATAGTGCCAGCAGCAGCCCCAGCAATGCTGGGTCTGTGCTGTCATCAGACCGCCCAAAGAGACCACGTGCACGTGGCTCTGGCCAGGCCCGACCGGGATCTGTGTCCAGTCAATGAACACCTGCTTCTGATGACAGTACCCAGTCTGGGGTGGTACCGGATACGGTCCGTAGCACCCCTGCAAGGCACAGGTACCATGTCCGTGGCCAGAGACACTGATCTGTATGACCTGGCAGGTACAGTCTGTGGCTGTCCACAAACACCAGTATATGACAGCCATGAGGTGGAACTGTGTGCATCCATACACACATGCGAATTGACAGCACCTAGGGCTACCGCATACACGCACACACTGCATCAACATTGCCCCACCTTGTACTGCTGTCCCTCACCAACACACATACACATACATGTCAATCGGTGGTATCGGTGGCTGACTCAGGCATACCAAGTTCACACCCTGTGCATATGATGAAACTGTGCCACCTCCTGCAATCTGTAACATCAGTGCAGGTACAAGTTAACATGTTGCTGATGCACAGGGTGACTACATAGACGTGTAGTAATAGTATCATGTTGTTAACAGTACTGTGTGCTGGAATAATTGTGGGTATATCAGAGCATGCCTGATGCAGTAAGGGTGTGATTGTCATGTACTGTTGTCTACACCCATGGTAAGTACCATAGTGTATCATCTGCACATGTTGGCATACTGGTGGTAAGGATGTCAATAGAAGGCTACATACATAGGTAGCACAGGGGATAAGGTAATGAATAAATTAATACGCAATGATGGACATGTAAACTGCAAGTGACATGTTGCCCACACTGGACTCTGCAATGTGGATGTTGATATGTGTGCAGTACTACACGACTGGTACAGGACACACAGGAGCACCCTAGCACTGCAAGCTCACATCTCATACCATGCTAGACAGCCCCAACACACAAAACTAACTGTAACAGGAGGGAGAGTCCCCATACATGTCAGGGATACTGTGGTGGCAGGCCAGGTAGCATACATCCTACTAAGTATGGAACCACTGAGTGAAGCTCAGTGTCTGTTATTTGACATGTGTATTACTGCAGGTATGAGCACATGGGTTTCCATCCAGTTATTGTACATCCTGACAGTACATGGTCTGTACACCTGTGTGTGCTGAGACTGGACCCTAGCCATCTGACCTGTGTATTTCCATGTACATGTGCATAGTGCCTGCATATTTGCAGTGTTACCTACTGGAAGTGGTACAGCTTGTTTGTTGTACAATGGACTACATGCAGCCCTGCTTACTGTAGCTTTGTTTGCATGCATGTTTGCTTGCAATTACCCTGGAATACTGATCCCACCTGCAATGCATAGTTACAGAGCTTCTGTGGACTCCTAGTGACATCTGCATAGCTTACTATATGTATGTCCATGCCTCACTTGACAGAATGTCACTGTTTGTCCTGTTCACATGTACGTTGCCTGTGACACATTGCATATGACTTACCTGGCATTTGTCCACGTGAGCAGTCATATATGCTACTGCTAACTAATCACAGGCACTACACCCTCACATATTCATCTTCTGTTGAACCACCTGCTTCACTAGGGACAGCTTGCACCTGTCACCCCTGGTCTTTTGGATATTGGCAAAGGCTCTTGCTACCCCCATAGTGCCTATGTTAGGCAAGGCTCATATGACAAACCCACCTTCATAGGTATCACAAGGGATAAGAAAGTAAGAGTAATGCTACCCAACGCCAGAAGTCTAAACCTCAAGATGCATGCACTCAAAACTCTCCTTAGCATGGAGAACATCGATATCTGTGCAGTAACAGATGCCTGGTTCAGGGCTACTGAGAGCACTACCAGGTTATACCTCATACCATGCTTTTCAGCCCCAGAACTTGGAACGAACCACAAATAGAGGGGGAGTATTGATATTCATCAAAGATACCCACACCTGCAGGTTGGTGGCAAAGCACCAAGCATCAGAGACTATCCATGTGCAACTAACAATGGGTGAGACTGCCTTCCAGGTTATAGCCTGCTACAGACCACCCTCCCAAACCCAAGAACTGCACTCGGCCTTCCTGAGAACAGTTGAAATATGAAGGTCTCTCCAAACACCATTATATTGGGTGACGTCAACTACCCAAACATAGACTGGGAGCATGACTCTAGCTCCAACACCCTAGGCCAAATATTCCTAGAATATATGAGCTCAAATGCTATGGAACAACTTGTTAACACTCCCACAAGAAGGGGAAACATACTGGACCTGATCATCACCAACATGGGGACTCTATGCTCCAGACCAGAAGTGTATCCCTCACTGGTAAGATCAGACCATGAACTAATCTCACTGGATATTCACATCCCAACCCCACCCCCTGCCCAGAACACCACAGTGAACAACTTCTCTAAAGCAAATTCACACTCCTCAAAACTGATGTGGAAACCTTCAAAGCCCCCGGGCCTGTGGAAACTACAGACCAGACCACAGATTCCTCTATAAACGCATTCTATGGACACCTTCAGGCATGCATGGATCATGTGATCCCGAATAAAACCAAGACCCAATCCTCCAAAGGCAGACGTCCTGTCTGGTGGACTCCAGCCATAAACAAACTACACAATAGAAGGAGGAAGCTACTAAATGATACAGCAAAATCCCAAAAAGGGAAGGCATCACTGATCAGTATTAGCAAATAACTACAGGCACTCATAAGATTGTCTAAGGCCAGCTTCGAGAGAAATTGCACAGGACACTAAGGATAATCACAAGGCTTTCTTCCGTTATGTTAGGAACCTGAGTGGTAATACCCAGATATGCTCAGAGGTAGTCCAAAATGTCAATAGAAACACCAAACCCACAGACATTGCCAACATTCTAGCTGACAGGTTCAGCGCAAACTTCTACCCCCCCTCCACACCGAAAGGGCAAATATGTATCCCAGCAGAATGCTGCCCCCCCTGACGTCTCAGATGCTCAGCTAAGAGCCGCCCTCTCCAAAGCAATACACACTGCATCAATGGGACGAGACAGTGTCCCGGGCTGTGTCCTACATGAACTCCAAGAAGAGCTACAACCAAACATAAAACTACTGTTCAATCCCAGCCTTACTACAGGATATGTGGCCAAAGAGTGGCGTACAGCAACAGTGGTCCCTCTACAGAAAGGTGGTGCCTCAACGGATCCTGGACACTATTGCCCCATAAGCCACACTAGCTCGGTCTGCAGAGCTATGGAAAGGATCATCATGGAGCTCATAAATAAAGATATTGGGGACCTACAGACACTGGATTGTACCCAGTTTGGCTTTGTTAAGGGCAGATCCTGCCTCTAAAACCTGGTTTATTTCTTTGAAACAGTCACCAAGGCCATTGACGAGGGGAAGGTGGTCCACACAGCCTACCTGGACATCGCAAAAGCCTTCGATACAATACCCCACTCGGGCATTCTAGAGAAGCTCACCAGCTTAAATATAAGCCCCTATGTCACTAGATGGATTGCACACTGGCTCAAGGACAGAACCCACATGTTTAGAATTGCTGGAGCCATGCCATACTCCAAACCAGTTACAAGTGGTGTCCCACAAGGCTCAGTCCTGGGACCTCTCTTGTTTGGTATATATTTATCGGAGGTACAGGCCAACACGGAAGGACTGTGGCTGACCAAATATGCAGATGACTGCAAACTGGCCGCCATAATCGACTCTCCAGCTGACACAAGCATCCCCCAAAATGGCCTCATAGATACAGACAACTTGTGCCAGAGCCATGGCCTCAAGCTGAATGCAAGAAAGTGTATAGTCATCCCCTCTGGCAAAAACAAAGTGCCCACAAAGTACCACATAGGTGGTAATCCATTAAGTACAGAAGAAGTAATTAGGGACCTTGGGACCCAAGTTGATAGCTATCTCTCATTTGACAACCACGTGGCCAAAGTGGTTAGAAAGACATTTTATATAGCCCACCCCATCATGAAGGGATTCACATCTAGATAAGGGGAGGACATCGTGCCTCTTTACTCGTCCCTCATCAGGCCCATAATTGAGTACAATCCCCCTGTTGGGATGTACCTTACCAGACACCTGCAGCAACTGGAAAGACCCCAAAAGTACCTCACCAAGAGGATCAAAGGGCTCAAACAGATGCCATATGCTGACCGGTTAAAGAAACCCCAGCTCTACTCAGTGGCATACCGCCTGTTCAGAGGCGATCTGTGCCTGATGTATAAAGCCATGTCAAACCCAGAATTAATGGGCATGCTGCATCTGAGAATATCCAAATCCCATCAGGCTACACGCTTGAGAGACTTGAACCTCAGCACTGAAATAAATAGGACATGCTGGAGGGACAGATTCATAACCCAGAGGCTCACTTCACTCTGGAATAAAATCCGAGTCCAGGTTAGGCAGAGTCCCTCATTGACTCTCTTCAAGAGGAAGCTTGATGAGTGGATGGGTCATTGTAGGTGTACCCCAGGTATCACTTCTGTGTCACTGTTAGACAGAGGCACAGTATACTAACCTCGGAAAAGGGCATGGCAAGATATATTTACAATGGATGGTGACAGCCAAACACATTCTGGCTAGGTTCATAAATGCCCTAGGGCAGATAGCCTAGTATGAACCTATGAACCTATGTACCTTGTTCCCCATTGGCCCTATGTGCTGTTAATCACCATGGCAATCACAATACTATGGTAGCATGTGCAAAGGTCAGTTGTCAGTTACCTCTATGGTACAGTTGTGGAATATGTGGGTCATGTGGCAATGTCACAGCTGCCACATGTACACAGTCAACCATCTCCCCTACACATGGACGTAAAACACATGTATGAGATGGAACCACATAGCCAAACTGGGGACTAAGCACTCTGAACCTAGTACTGGCATAACCTGTCAGGTGGCATGAAATACTACAGTGACTACAATAACAGTCTGATGTAGACCTACACTGACAGCAATACAAGCACGTGAACACACTGGCCTATTCATGGAGCCTAAGAATAGCATCCTGCCTGAGCAGCAGACACCTCTGCAGCTGGCACACAGGTATACGTTATGCCTTAACACATCATGCATAACACATAGCACACAAATCCTGTGTGCCAAACAGTCACAGCCTGTACGGCTAGACAACACACCTGCCACAGTTGTGTTAGGTACCTTTATTGTCTGGTACAGTGAGGTCATGCTCACCAGGCTGGACAAGGTGAAGGTCACAGTGATATGCCCGTGGGGCACTATAGTCCACCACATAACACAAGCATACAGGTCAGTCAGAGGCATGGACACATATGACTCAGTCATTGTCCATGCCACATACCTTCTCCTGCTGTACTTATAGGGTGCTGACATCATCAGTGTTTAGAAAGGGGAATGTGCATCCTGTAGTATGTTTTCCCAGTTGCCAAAAGGGACATTTCCCTCACACAAAATTGCACACACACTAAACCCCCTCATCCAAACACACACACTTGCAGGATTCAAGCCACTACCTAACTATGTTATGACACTTGAGACGGATGCATTAGCAGAGTGTGCTATTCGCATTACTTGGAGGTTTCCTTTCTCCTGCTTTACTTATAGGGTGCTGACATCATCAGTGTTTAGAAAGGGCAATGGGCATCCTGTAGTGTGTTCTCCTAGTTGCCAAAAGGGACATTTCCCTCACACAAAATTGCACACACACTAACCCCTCTCATCCAAACACACACACTTGCAGGATTCAAACCACTACCTAACTATGTTCTAACACTCGAGACGGACACATTAGCAGAGTGCGCTATTCGCATTATTGTGAGGTTTTTCTTCTCCTGCTTTACTTATAGGGTGCTGACATCATCAGTGTTTAGAATGGGGAATGTGCGTCCTGTAGTGTGTTCTGCTAGTTGCCAAAAGGGACATTTCCCTTACACAAAGTTGCACACACACTAACCCCCTTCAGCCAAACACACACACTTGCCGGATTCAAACCGCTATTTAGCTATGTTATGATATCTGAGATGGACATATTAGCAGAGCATGCTATTCGCATTGCTGGAAAGTTTCCCTTCTCCTGCTTTACTTATAGGGTGCTGACATCATCAGTGTTTAGAAAGGGGAATGTGCATCCTGTAGTGTGTTCTCCTAGTTGCCAAAAGGGACATTTCCTTCATACAAAATTGCACCCACACTAACCCCCCTCATCCGAGCACACACACTTGCCGGATTCAAACCACTACCTAACTAGGCTATGACATTTGGGACGGACACATTAGCGGAGCGCTCTATTCACATTAATGTGAGGTTTTTCTTCTCCTGCTTTACTTATAGGGTGCTGACATCATCAGTGTTTAGAATGGGGAATGTGCATCCTGTAGTGTGTTCTCCTAGTTGCCAAAAGGAACATTTCCCTCACACAAAGTTGCACACACACTAACCCCCCTCAGCCAAACACACACACTTGCAGGATTCAAACCACTATCTAACTATGTTATGACATCTGAGACGGACATATTAGCAGAGCACGCTATTCGCATGACTGGGAGGTTTCCCTTCTCCTGCTTTACTTATAGGGTGCTGACATCATCAGTGTTTAGACAGGGGAATGTGCATCCTGTAGTGTGTTTTCCCAGTTGCCAAAAGGGACATTTCCCTCACACAAAATTGCACACACACTAACCCCCCCCCCATCCAAACACACACACTTGCAAGATTCAAACCACTACCTAACTATATTATGACACTCAAGACAGACGCATTAGCAGAGAGTGCTATTCGCATTAGGGGGAGGTTTCCCTTCTCCTGCTGTACTTGTAGGGTTCTGACATCATCAGTGTTTAGAAAGGGGAATGTGCATCCTGTAGTGTGTTTTCCCAGTTGCCAAAAGGGAAATTTCCCTCACACAGACTTGCACACACACCAACCCCACTCACACACACTGAACATTTGCAGGATTCAAACCCCTACCTAACTAGGTTATGACACTCAAAACAGACGCATTAGCAGAGGGCGCTATTTGCACTACTGGAAGGTTTCTCTTCTCCTGCTGTACTTATAGGGTGCTGACATCATCAGTGTTTAGAAAGGGGAATGTGCATCCTGTAGTGTGCTTTCCCAGTTGCCAAAATGGGCATGTTCTTCACACAGACTTGCACACACACCAACCCCACTCATACACACACACATACTAAGCATTTGCAGGATTCAAACTCCTACCTAGCGATGTTATGACACTCGAGACAGACACATTAGCAGAGCACGCTATTCACATCACTGGGAGGTTTCTCTTCTCCTGCTGTACTTATAGGGTGCTGACATCATCAGTGTTTAGAAAGGGCAATGGGCATCCTGTGGGGAGGCAGACGCCAAGCACACTCTGGCTAAGCTGTCATTCCCTAGGGCAAACAGCCTAGTGTTGACCTCTACACCCATATGTTTAATTGTCAAATGCACATTATTTGTTGCTGATAGACTGTTTGCAGGTCTTTATTGCCATAGCATTCCCTGTTTGTATGAACAACTTGTGTATCTGTGGAAGATGTTTGCATATGGGAAGGATCCACTATATTACATATGTCTCTCTAGTAATTTAACTGTGTGCACTGGGCAGATTGCTGTAATGTGGTTGGTTCCTGGAATAACACGTACACATACCAGATATGTGTGGCCAACTGCTAAACTGAGATTTGGCCTAAGTGTGTGAGCATGCCCAGTTCAGCCTTCCCATGGCATGTTTTCTGACATATGTCTCATTTATCAAAGTGTGTGAGCATGCCCAGTGTGAGATTTCCATATGTTGAACTCTGCAGCCCACCACATTTGTGGATGAGTGTGAACTTCAACAAATATCTCCCGTTTATGGTTGTGTGTTGTGTGTCATGTTGTGTAGTTACTGTCCGACTGCTTTGTGTGTGAACACAACAGGGATTATACTGTGCCTGCAGGGTTTGCATGGGATACTTTGCATACAGTTATCAACATCCTTTCATACTGACCTAACACTGTAGTACCGTATAGTGTACTGGTTCAGTACTTTGACTGTGGTGGACAGTATCCTGGGCTTTAGTCCTATCACTGCTTTACATTTCCATAGTGAGCACAACAGCCTGGTTAGGGGCCAGTTGTGCACATCTGACCATGTTGCATTATGTTCAGATATGAACTACTTAAACCAGGCTCATCCAACATTGGTAGTGTATGCCACAACATAGGTGTACATTTGCAAACACTAGCGATGTGCCCTAGGCCATTTCTAATGCTAGTCGGAGAGTGTGTTTGTCCTTCGACACACATTGTAAGTGGAGTTTGCCATGACATATGTCATGGTTAGTATACTGTGCCTCCGTCTGCCTGTGACATAACAGTGATACCCAGGGTAAACCTACCATCTCCCATCCACTCATCAAGATTCCTCTTGAGGAGGATCGATGGGTGACTCTATGGATAGCCTGTACTGGGAGTTTACTCATGAGTGGGGGTGGCTTCTGTGTTATGGATCATGCAGTACAGCTTGTCCTATGTATGCCAGTGCTGGGGTTCAGGTCTGTCATGTGCATAGCTCACTGCCATTCAGATTGTACAAGGTGCAGCATGTTTATTGATTCCAGCTTGGACATGGCTTTATACATCAGGCACAGCTTGCCTGTGGGTGGGCAGTATGGCAGTGTGTGTAGCTGCAGTTTGTTTAATCAGGCAACACATGGCATCTGTGCAAGCTCTTTGATACTCCTGGTGAGGTACTGTTGGGGACTTTACAGTTGATGGAGATGTCTGCTGAGGTACATCCCACAGGGGCTATTGTAGTCAATTGTAACGCTGATGAAGGATGACTGCAGAGCCACAATGACCTCCCCTTATCTAGATCTGACAACCTTCATGATTAGGTGGGTATATGGTATGTTTCTGTAAACACTACAGCCACAAGTTTGTCCAATGCAGGATATCGATCACCTTGTGTCCCCAGGTCTCTCATTACATGTTAAGTACGTAATGGGTTAACACCTATGTGGTAATTGGTGGGCACTTACTGTATATCCACGGGGGTTGACAATACACTTTTCTGCAATTAGCTTGCTGACATGGCTATGGCACCAGTTGTCTGTTTCTATGTGGCCCTTTTGTGGGATGCTTGTGTCAGCTGGAGGGTCAGATATGGTGGGCAGTTTGTAGTCCTCTGCAAACATGTTCAGACACAGTCCTTCCATGTTGGCCTGTATCTATGGGACATATATACCAAACGAGGGAGGTCCCAGGACCAAGCCTTGTGGGATGCCAGTTATATCTGGTTTGTAGTCTGACATGGCTGCAGCATGTCTGACCATGTCAGTTCTGTCCTTGGTCTGGTTTGCAACCCCTCTACTGACATAGGGGTTTATATTTAAGCTGGTGAGCATATCTATAATGAACATGTAGGGTATTGTATAGAAGCCTTTGCAAGGTCCAGCTACGCTGTGTGGACCACATTGCCCTCATCAATGACCTTAATGACTGTTTCAAATGAGTCAAACATGTTTAGGGGCAGGATCTGCACTTAAGAAAGCCACACTGGGTAGGGTCCGGTGTCAGTAGGTCCCCAATATCTTTATCTCTGCAGTACATGCTGATCCTTTCCATAGCTGTGCAGACCGAGCTTCTCAGGATTCTGGGGTGGTAGTTTTCAGTATCCATTCAGGCAACACCTTTGTTGAGAAGGACCACTGTTGTTGTACACTGCTCTTTGGGTACATATCCTGTGGTAAGGCTGACATTGAGCAGTAGTGTGATTTGGCATTCCAGTTTTCTTGGAGTCCATGTTGGACTCAGCCCAGGACACCATCTCATACCATCGCTGCTGTGTGTTTTGCTTTGTAGATGCTGGCTGTTACCACAGCATCTGCAATGTCAGGGGGCCAGCAGTCTGCTGGGATAGATATTTTGCATTATGGGGGGGATGGGGAGTTTGCACTGCACCTGTCAGGATGTATGTTGGCAATATGTGTGTGTGTTTGGTATGTTGATTGTAATATTTCTGTGATTCAGAGCATATCTGTGAATTCCCAACACAGTTCCTACCATCAGTTGTGGAAGCCTTGGGATTATCCTTAGTGTCCTGTACAATTTGTATCTTCATAGGTTCATAGGCTCATACTAGGCTATCCACCCTAGGGCATTTGTAAGCCTAGCCAGAGTGTGTGTGGCTTTCACCACCCCTTGCTATGTGAATATTATGGCCATTTATGATTTGCTTTGCTGTGCCTCTGTCTGGACATGACACAGTGAAGACCCCCAGTGTAACTCTACAATCATCCATCCACTTGGCAAGATTCCTGTTGAAGAGTGTCAGTGAGGGGCTCTGCCTAACATGGAGTGGGATTCTGTTCCAGGGTGTGGGGAGCCTCTGGGTTATGTATCTGTCCCTCCAGCACATCCTATTTCATTATGTGTTGAGGTTGACATCTCTCACTCTCACAGCTCCGATGGCTTTGAGTTTTCTGGGGTGGAGCATGTCCATTACTCCTGTGTTGGACATGGCCTTGTACAACAGACATACAATGCCTCTGTGTAGGCAGTATGTGACTGCATTCAGCTGGGGTGTCTACATCCAGGCAGCATATGACATATATTTGAGACCCTTTATCCTCTTGGTGAGGTACCTTTGAGGTCTTTCTAACTGCTGCAGGTGTCAGGAAATGTACATCCCAAATGAGGCATTGTACTAGATTATGGGTCTGATAAGAGAACAGTATAGGGGCACAATGACCGCTGTTGACGTAGATGTGAATCCTTTCATGATACGGTGTCCAATATAGACAGTCTTCCTAGCCACATTGGCAATGTGAGTGTTACATAACAGGTTACTGTTCACTTGTGTCGCAAGGTCCCTGATTACTCCTTCCATACATAATGGTTTACCACCTATGTGGTAATTTGTGAGTACCTTGTTTGGTATTTGGTGGGACATTCATACTGTCTGGTGTCTTCAGGACGGCTGGGTGGGGTTCCTGTGTGTGAGAGTGTGGTCTGTAGCATGCTACAGACTGTACAGCAGTCTTGCCTACGGTTAGTTGCACATGGGTGGACTCCAATGCCTTGTGCATTGTCAGTTACCTGGACGTATGGGTGTCTGTGCTGAATATGGATACTCACCCTCCTTTTATGTTTTGTTCCAGGTTTTGGGGCCATAACGCATGATATGTGGTATAACCTGGTAGTGCTGGTGTGCTGTCAGGAGGCTTGCAGCAGGTTTCTGTCACTGCACAGACATCGATGTTCTCCATACTGGGGATGGCCTCGGGAGCATGCATATTGAGGTTTACACATCTGGCATTGGTCAGCATTACGCTTATGTTTCTTTCCACTTATGTTTTGTAGGGTGGTGGGTTAGACTTTTCAGCCTTGCCTACGAAAGGCTCTATGGAGGTGGCAAAAGCCTTATCCAATATCCAGACGCCCAGGGGTAACAGGTGCAAGCCATCCCTGGAACAGCTGCGTGGCTTGTCAAGCATGACATCCCAAGCAGACAGACATTGGATCCCCTTGGAATGACACCAGTAATTGTGCCACTTGTTATAACTGATCCTTCCGTGTTTGTACTGTGGCATCATTCTTGGTGAAGGTAGGATGCTGCAAACGGTCAGTGTCATACCGACCTGGACTACATAATTGGGGAGCTCATCTATGTCTCTTTTCATGTAGTCCAGGGAGGTACATCTCAGGTCATTCACACCAGCATGGACTATGACTGCATCATATTTCTACTTGCTTTGGGGTGACCTGCATACTTGTGTTATGTGGTGTATTGTAGCAGCCTACAGGCAGCTTACTGTACCCTTTCCCTTGTTCAGTCTGGTTTGCGGGACAGCAGCGTGTCTCACTATGGAGTCACCTATTACAACTGTATCAGGCATGTTGTTTCTCCTTCTGGCCTGTGACTGTTTGGCACACCAGCTTTGTGTACTATGTGTTGCATGTGCTATGTTTGGAGGTTGTTTGATTGGGTGTCTGCTTTGGAGGCCTCTGTTGGTGTGGTGTGTTTGTAATTCGGGCCTCCAGGAATGTTTTTCTGTGTTTATGTCTTTGGTTTGCAGTTGTGATAGGTCTATGTGGGACTGGGTTTGTGGTGTGTGTGGTTACCTTCTCCTCCTGACTAGTTTTGGGAGTACTGAGTTGAGGGAGCTCAGCCTCCAGTTTGGATAGATGGTTGCATCTCTCACATATATTTGTATTTCTTGGGGGGAGTTGGAGGTTGTCTGTGTACTTGGGGCAGGTGTAACATTGCCTCAAGATTTACAGATTCAACTTGTTGTGGCTGGCCTTAGTGGATTGTATGTGTGGACATATTTTATTGCCATACTACTGATCAGTGATTACTTCTTTTTTTATGTTTGCCTATCATGTAGTAGCTTCCTCATTCTCTTGCATGGTTTGGTTATGGCTGGTGTCCACCATGCCAGATGCCTGCGTGTATGGCATTGTGTCTTGTTTTAATTTAGGATTGCATAATACAAGCATTCCTGGCAGTGTTCATGGAATGCCTGTATAACAGGTTCTGAGGTGTGACCCATATTTTGCACCTGCACAGGAAATTTAATGGATTCCACATCAGTTTGGAGGAGTGCAACTTTTGCTTTTCACATGTTTTTCACTGTGGTTTTCTGGCCAGGGACTGTGGTCAGGATGTGTATATCCAGTGTGATTACTCTATGGTCTGGTCTTACCAGTGAGAAATACACTTCTCATCTTGACATCCAGTACCCATGTTGCTGATTATCACATCCAGTATGCTTACCCCTCTTGTGGGAGTGGTACATTGTTCCTGGGCATTTTGGTTTATGGATTCTATGAACTTTTGTCCTACAGTGTTGGAGCTAGTATAATGCTCCCAGTCTATGTCTGGGTATTTTCAGTCACCCAATATAATGTTTTTTGGAGGACTTGATATATTCATGTATTCCAACATAGGCCAGGTGCAGTTCCTGGTGTTGGGATGGTAGTCTGTAGCAGGCTATAAACTGGGGGGCAGTTTTAGCCACTGTTACTTGACCATGGCTAGTCCATGCTGCTTCTTGTTGTGGTACCAACATGGGTGTGTGGTTATCCTTGACAATTATTGCTAGTCACCCTCCTTTTGTAGCTTGTTCCATGTTTTGAGGCTGTACAGCACAGTATGAGGTGTAACCTGGTAGTGTTAGGGTGCTGTTGTGAGCCTTGACTCAGTTTTCTGTTACAGCACAGATATCAACATTCTCCATACTGGGTGAGTTTAGACTGCATGCATCTTGCTGTTTAGACTTCTGGCATTGGGTAGCATTACATCTAGGTTCTTATCCCTTCTGATACCTATGGAGGCAGGTTTGTGTTTTGAGCCTTACCTATTCAGGGCACGCTGTGGGTAACAACAGCCTTTGCCAGTATCCATACGGCCTGCACTGATAGGTGCATGCCAGTCCTAGCAGGTGGAGCATCATGTCATGCTCAGCATGTCATCCCAGGCTGGCACACATTGGATCCCCTTTGACTAACTGCAATACTTCAGCCAATTATTGCACTTGATCATCTCATTGTCATATTGTGGCATGATGCTTGGTGAGGGTAGGATGTTAGTCACGGTCCTCAGGTGTGCAGATAGTACATGGTGTTACATTACTTAACATATGGCATTCATGCCTCAGGTGGTGCTGCAGGGCTGCCTCTGTCGGATGCACATATTACACTCCCTGTACATGTTTGTGAGAAGGTCATGTCATTTTAGGCATCCCTGTTATTATTTGAGTGAGTCAGAGGGGGTATCATTCCCAGGGTTCCTACTGAGCCAGTGTATGTGCTATGCGTTGCCTCTTTGCCAAGGCCAGGGCATACTGGACATGCCTCCTTCGGCCTACTGGGGCAGGCTCAGGTTGTTCCTCCTCCGAGTCACGCTCTGCCTGTGATGGCCTTGGCAATGGTGGGGGGCTGTTTGGGCCAGCCCTATACTGGTCCTGCTGCAGCTGTTTTCACATGATCATATTATGTAGCATAGCACATACCATGACAATTTGGGTACATGTAGTTGGTGTGTACTCCAAGGCTCCACCAGATGTGTCCAGACACCAGAACCGTGACTTGAGCAGCCCAAACACACGCTCTATTACATTATGTGTTTGTGCATGTGCCTCATTATGGCGTTCCTGTTCAGGTGTGTGTGCATTTCTGATGGGTGTCATCAGCCACGGCTCCAGTGCATAACCTGCATCCCCCACTAGGTGTCCGTGTGGGATGTCCCCATTGGCAAATGTCTGGTACAGCTGCGTCAAATGCCAGATGTGGGAATCATGGTAGCTCCCAGGGCAACCAGCACACACATTCATTATTATGCCCTGGGCATCACACATGACCTGGCAGTTGATGGAGGGGAAGCCCTTGCGGTTAATGTAGGCCCTACCCCGCTCACCGACTGGTGCTTTGATGCATATGTGTGTGCAGTCAATTGCACCCACTACCTCAGTGTATTCCGTTATTTGCTGGAAGAGACGCATATTGCTGGCCAATACCTCACGGGCATTGGGGAAATATACATGATCGCCGACATGTGCTGACATGGCATCCAGGAACTGGTGCAGTACCCTGGAGGCTGATGCCTGTGATATCCCCATCATATCACCAGTTGGTCTCTGGAAGGTACCTGTTGCTACTATTCTTAGGCCAACACATACCTTGGTTTCCACTGGGATGGGTTCCCCTCTGTTGGTTCTGTGTGTGAGGTGTGGCCTGCACAGCTCCACTATTCGCTGCAGGAGGTCTCTGTCCACTCTATAGCGCTCTACTATCTCCAGCTCATGTAACCCGTGGTAGGTGACCCTGGGCCTGTACACTCTTCTCCGTCTCCTCACTGTGGGTTGTCTGGCACCATCTGCATTGTCACCACCCTCAGCAAGTCACCTATGTCTCATTTTGACAGCTATGGCAGCCCTTAACATTTCTGCTCTGAGTTCAGCTTTTTCAGTTTTCACTTCTAATAGCTTACTCCTGTCTTGCAGTGTCTCTTGTGAGAAACATCTTGCACTGCTGTTTGCAGAGTTTTAAGTGTTGGGCTGAGCTACTATTCTGCCTGTGTAATTGCCTGCTTCTAATTGTTTTCACCTGCTAGCTCCAACAGTATTCCCTGCTAGCTTCCTACTAATTCTGTTGCTTCCTTTTTCCTTTCTGTTTCCTCAGGGGGGAGCAGCATGCATACCAGCAGAAACACGCTCACAGTGGCTTACACGCACGCACACATGCTTACACAGTTCAGAATCTGCTTATTCGGGTTAAAATGCACGCACACCAGCTCAAACAGTGTTACAGGTCTGCCAACAGGCTTCTACATGCTAAGTCTGCCCTACACGCGTGCACACCCGTGCAAACAGTGTTAGACATCTAGCAACATGCTCCCACATGCTTAGTCTGTCTTACACGCGCGCACACTGTCCTACTCACGCTTCATGGCGCGCACACGTGTGCATGCATGCCCAGCAAGAAACTTTGGTGTAGGCAACAGTGTACACCTTCCATTTCTTGACTTTCCCATGCTTATGTTGTGGCACTCCTCTTTCCATGATATGTGTCTGACATCTGTCATGTAACTCTGGCCTCCAATGAACTGCATTTCTTTCTGCCATTCCCCCCTGTGATGTCACCTATCTCCTACTCTGTTCCTCCCCCTTATGTAACTCTTACACTACTCAGAATGTGCTCATTTGCTATGTGACAGTGGAATTCTGTATCCTAACACTCATTTGCATCAGATTGCCTACTAATGCTTAGTTACATGTCTTAGACTCAGCTTGCCCCCTTAGCAACCACTACAAGGTGGCCATGTTGTTTTTGGTCTGCTGGTCCCTGCATTGTAAATCCATGTATTGCATAAAACCCACATTTGTGGGTTTATAACCTTCATTTTTATGTTTTTATATAGCGCAGCCCGTTTGTGCGGGGCTGCGCTGCGTTTAAACACCGGTGATCGCCGAAAAAAAAATATTTATTTCTCCTATTTGCATCGGGGTACCTTGCCAATGGCCACATATTTGGCCATTGGCATGCTGCCTGACACATATGCACCCTTTATTTGCAGCTGACATGGCTGCATTGTGGTTTTTGCAGAAACGTACTCAGTTGTCAACTGAGTATATTTCTGCAGCTAAAACGGCTCTTACACGGGCTGCTTTGGGCTTCCTGGATCACTAATCTACCTCATTTGCATGCTATTCGGCTGCAAGTGAAGTGATTAGCTTATCCACGCCCACTCCGTGTAAGAGACGTTTTAGCTGGTCTCTTACATGGACTTTGGGCTGTTCCTGGATCGCGAAGGCTGCATGGAGTCTTACACTACTCTTAGACTCCGTGCAAGCCTTCGTGAATCCTGCCCATAATCTAAATTCAAATAGAAAAATGGGAAATTTGTTCCTATTCAGTTAATCCCATTTGCATAAATTAGCTATACGATCTAAGAATAAACACCAATTATATTAAAGAAAGAAGAATGAATCAAAGGGGAAAGATAGAGAAATAACTGATTTAAATGAGATATTAGAATGTTTTAGAAGTCACTATGAATATGTCAATAACACATTTAAAACTTTAGATAATGACACTACCACAAATATGTTTTTTTTTTGAAAAATGATATACAACAAAAATTAACTAGAGAAAAAGTAAATATTATTGACAAACCCATCTTACTAAAAGAAATTAAAGATCAAATTAAAATATTAAGACAAATAAACCTCCGGGACTTGACTGTCTAATCCCTGAACTATATAAACTTACACCAGACAATATTGTTAAACTTTTACAGAATGTATTTGAAAATATCAGATCTTTACAAGTTATCCCCCCTTCCTGGCATTACTCCTTAGTTTCTTCCATTCTTAAAAAAGACAAAGATAGTAAGCTCTGTTTCTTTTATAGACCTATATCCTTGTTGAATGTTGACTATAAATTATGTATGTCCATCCTTGCCAGAAGACTAAATCATATAATACCAACATTAATTAATGAAGAACAGACAGGTTTTATTTTAAATAGAAAAGTCCATGATAATATAATAAGATTAAACACATTAATTGACTTAACATGAAGAAAAAAAAACTAACAATAATTAGTTTAGATTTAAACATAGCTTTTGATTCTATTAGCTGGTCATACCTATTTAAAGTACTTAAAGAATATAACTTTTCTAATTTATTTATCAATCTCATCACTAATCTATATAACAATTCTTATTCATTTGTTAATAGTGGTTCTTTTATGTCCAAATCTTTCAAAGTTTCAATGGGTACAAAACAGGGTTGTCCTTTATCCCCTTTATAATTCGCTATTGAACCCCTTGCAAATTTTATTAGATCTAACCATATGATCAAAGGATTTCAAATTGATGAGGAACTCAGCTGTAAAATTCAGCTATTTGCAGAAGCTATACTAATAACTACAGGAGACAATGAGTTCTCTTTATCTCAAATTATTATTTCTTTAGATTATTTTGAAAAAATCTCAGGGTTAAACTTTAACAAAAACAAAATAAGAACCTTGTTAATCAATAAAAAAATTGATGATTCCCTAAATAGTTTTACCAAATTCAGCTGGAGCAAATGAGTCCTCTTTATCTCAAATTATTATTTCTTAAGATTATTTTGAAAAGATCTCAGGGTTAAACTTTAATAAAAACAAAATAAGAACCTTGTTAATCGATAAAAAATGTGATGATTTCCTAAATTGTTTTACCAAATTTAGCTGGAGTAATATCTATATTAATTATCTTGGAACCGTTATTACACCCTCAACTAGAAATGCAGTTCAAACTAATTACACAGACTTAACAAATATAGTCAAACATCTAATAGATGAATGTAATAAGTCCTTTTTTACAATGGAATTCAGACTTACTTTAATAAAAATGATTATTCTTCCAAAATTTTTATTTTATATACAGGCATTAATTTCTTCCCACAAAAAAAATGTACTGACAAGCAAGGAGAGTGTGTTTAGCAGATGGAAAGCGTACTTTGAGGGGTTGATGAATGAAGAGAATGAGAGGGAGAGAAGGTTGGATGATGTGTGGATAGCGAATCATGAAGTGCAGTGGATTAGCAAGGAGGAAGTAAGGATAGCTATGAAGAGGATGAAGAACGGAAAGGCTGTTGGTCCCGATGACATATCTGTGGAAGCATGGAGGTGTTTAGGTGAAATGGTAGTGGAGTTTTTAACTAGATTGTGTAATGAAATCTTGGAAAGTGAGAGGATGCCTGAGGAATGGAGAAAAAGTGTTTTGGTACCAATTTTTAAGAATAAGGGTGATGTGCAGAGCTGTAGTAACTACAGAGGGATTAAACTGATCAGTCACAGCATGAAGTTATGGGAAAGAGTAGTGGAAGCTAGGTTAAGAAGGGAGGTGATGATTAGTGATCAGCAGTATGGTTTCATGCCAGGAAAGAGCACTACAGATGTGATGTTTGCTCTGAGAGTGTTGATGGAGAAGTACAGAGAAGGTCAGAAGGAGTTGCATTGTGTCTTTGTGGATTTAGAGAAAGCATATGACAGGGTGCCTAGAGAGGAGTTGTGGTATTGTATGAGGAAGTCGGGAGTATCAGAGAAGTATGTAACAGTAGTACAGGATATGTACGAGGGTAGTGTGACAGCGGTGAGGTCTGCGGTGGGAGTGACAGATGCATTTAAGGTGGAGGTGGGATTACATCAAGGATCAGCTCTGAGCCCTTTCTTATTTGCAATGGTGATGGACAGGTTGACAGACGAGATCAGACAGGAGTCCCCGTGGACTATGATGTTTGCAGATGACATTGTGATCTGTAGTGAGAGTAGGGAACAGGTGGAAGAGACCCTGGAGAGGTGGAGATATGCTCTAGAGAGAAGAGGAATGAAGGTCAGCAGGACTAAGACAGAATATATTTGTGTGAATGAGAGGGAGGATAGAGGAATGGTGAGGATGCAGGGAGTAGAGGTGGTGAAGGTGAATGAGTTTAAGTACTTGGGATCAACAGTTCAGAGTAATGGTGAGTGTGGAAGAGAGGTGAAGAAGAGAGTACAGGCAGGATGGAGTGGGTGGAGAAGAGTGTCAGGAGTGATTTGTGACAGACGAGTACCAGTAAGAGTGAAAGGGAAGGTCTACAAGAGGGTAGTGAGACCAGCTATGTTATATGGGTTGGAGACAGTGGCATTGACAAAAGGCAGGAGTCAGAGCTTGACGTGGCAGAGTTGAAGATGTTAAGATTTGCACTGGGTGTGACGAGGATGGACAGGATTAGGAATAAGTATATTAGAGGGTCAGCCCAGGTTGGAAGGTTTGGAGACAAAGCCAGAGAGGCAAGATTACATTAGTTTGGACATGTGCTGAGGAGGGATGCAGAGTATATTGGGAAAAAGATGCTAAGGATGAAGCTGCCAGGTAACAGGAAAAGAGGAAGGCCTAAGATAAGGTTTATGGATGTGGTGAGAGAGGACATGCAGGTGGTTGGTGTGACAGAGCAAGATGCAGAGGACAGGAAGAAATGGAAACATTTGGTCTGCTGTGGC
Source organism: Protopterus annectens (assembly GCF_019279795.1). Taxonomy (NCBI): domain Eukaryota; kingdom Metazoa; phylum Chordata; order Ceratodontiformes; family Protopteridae; genus Protopterus; species Protopterus annectens. Next base: position 1,998,877,168 of record NC_056735.1, read on the forward strand.
GACCCCTAATGGGAGCAGCCGAAAGAAGATATATATATATATATATATATATATATATATATATATATATATATATGTATATATATATATATATATATATATATATATATATATATATATATATATAAACTAAGCACTAATCTTTTAAAATTTCTTTGGTATCCTAACAAACCAAGAATATCTTTTGAATGGCACACTAAAAGCTGGCAAGATGAAGGGATAGCCTTTCCAGATATTGAACTATATGCAAAATCCAATATTATAAACATAGTAACATTATGGTCAAACGTTTTGTGTTATTCTGCATGGAAATCCATACATGATAAATGAATTCAAAATAATAGATATAATCTAATTCCTCAGAACCTAGTAGGAATTAACAAATTCTACTGGATTTAAAAAAAAATACTTTGCAAATTATAAAAAGATAGTTCCATCCATTCCATTAGTGGATGATTTTATTCATATTTTTAAATAATTTATGAAGTCCAATAATATTCTTAAGGACATATCCTTCCTTTTATTACTTATACGTAACACTAAAGTCTGCTTAGAAACTTTTAATAAAACCAAGATGTTAGAACTCCAGAAGAATAACTCAGTATTTTGGCATCAATTCCTAAATGGTAATAAACTACATACGACTGAATATCTTCTCTCCAAATACTCCTTATCGAATGATAATTGGATACATATCCATAGATGCATAGCATATGTAAATGATAAATTTTAAATAATAATGAACTACCAAGAAAAGAGCATCCCTAAAATTCTAGACTTCCTAATCAATGTATACTACACTCCATTTTGTAATAAATCATATTTATTGCAATTATATAGGATTATAAGAACTGAATCTGTAAATTTAAATTCTTAATTTTGGAACTATTCTACAAAAATAAATGGATCTGAACTCTCGTTAAATAATAAGAAATTGATATTAAAATCAAGTTATAAAACAACATCTTCTCTTTATTGGAGAATATATAGTTGGAAATTTATTAACAGAACTTTTTTAGCCCCTACTAAAATTGATATGATGTACAAAAGAAAGAAAGCTGAATGTGGAATTGAGTCAGAACCAGAAAGGATGCATATGATATTAAAATGCAATTTGGTTGTTGCCTTTTGGAATAAATTCAAAAAATGTTTTCAGACACTATGAACAGATAAATGTTTTATATCTGACTCACTTATTTTGTTTGATGCTTCAGTACTAGATACTGTCCCCAGATCACAATTGCCTCTCCTTTGGTCAATGCTATCAATAACTAGAAAAATAACTACAAAAAATTAGAAATGCAGTCTTTTAATGACTTTCTTATTTTAGCAAAAAGTGTTTGCAAGAAAGAACTCTCAACTTTAAACATAAGGACATCAAATATGACTCATCAGAAAAAAACACTGGCAAAAACTGAATGATCTATTGGAAAAGTATTATGACTTGTATTATTATCTTACTGCTGTGAACTCTTGTATATAGTTACTTTTTTATATATTTGAATTGGATTTCTTCAAGTTTATAAAACTAATAAAAATTACTTGGAAAAAAATTGTATAGAAGAGGTTAAATATGCTGACTCACTTTTTACAAAATAAATACAGTTATAGAATATCACTGGCATGTCATGTTGCCTTTCAGTGGGAATGTAATATCTATGAAAAGCAACTCTGAGTTAAACATATTCTTAATTCTGGCCATGGTAAAAGAAGAATAGAATCCCCTCGCCACTGACTACCTCATACATTAATATCTCTATCAACATGGTGTGTGTCATGGGGCAAACTACTTTAGTGAGGGTAAGTCTGAGGCTGAGAGATGTTGGTAGCTTTTCATCTATTGCCCATGCTTTGGTAAAGTGCTGGGCAGGTTTAGCACTGACTCCTCCAACATAAGTATCTTAATGATGACATTATTGCTCTCCTGGCTGTTGTAAGCCCCGGTGCACATTTCATGTACTGCCTCAGAGTTTTTCTTTGTAATAGCATTTGGGAAATGTTAGTGTCCAACAGGGTTTCATAGGATCTCCCTTCCAGTGGTGGTAATGGCCTGGCCCTTGCACTTCAGCCTTAGCTTCAAAGACAGCACAACTAGGGCTAGTTGCCTCTCCTATGTTCCCATATATGCAGATAGTCGTTTACCACTGGGCACAACTGAAACTTCTGTAAAGGTGTGACAGGGTAAATGGACCTCATAATAACAGGTGCTGCACTTACATACAGGTACAGGTCTTCCTCAAAACTGCCATGTACATGTTGTACTTAGACTTCAGTCAGAAGCAGGCCAACCACTTTAAATGTGTCTTAATGTATAGACACAAGTGTTCCTAAAGATGAAGTTTTAAAGTGTCTCCACCCCTATTATTATATACACAGCCTAAAGGTACAGAATCCAAGGGCATCTATGTGTCAGTGTTACAGTGTTGTGCTAGCATATATGATGGTGCAATTAGGACCACATTGTGTGCCAGAGTGGCATATACATTGTCTGTCTATGCTGCTCCCTTTCTTTCCATGACCTTGCCTGGCAGTGCTCCTCTCTCACACATAGTGCATGTGACCCCCACACTTCCACCATGCAGTGATGTGCACCAAACTGAATCAGCATGTAACTACTTAACTCAGTGATGTGTGTATTTGTGGATCTTGCCAAATCTGCTCCTGGTACAATATCTTTCAGTAGCTCATGGCTATGACATGCACATCATCTCAGTGGTCCCACTATAATGGTACCATTTATTTTGGTTCCACTACTCAGGTCTCTCAGGTACACAGCAGGTTATTCTGCAAAGGAGATGGTACCATGTAGTGATACTATTGATGTGTTGCTTACATGACCATGACTACCCTGCATATATTAGTGCCATGACAAACATCAGGGTCTTCAATTTGGCATCCAGACAGGTTTGAATCGTCTAAGGTATCCCGATTACTCCTACTAACTTGCCTAAATGAATAGAACTATCATTTTCATATTATTCTTTGCAATGGTCATGAATACTGCATATGGACTACCAGAGCAGCAGTGCTTGGTTGATCACATTCTGCCCAAAGTCTCTCCTTGCATTGAGATTTTTACAACTCTGGACAATGTAAATTGTATGAGTTATGGTAACCTGCTGCTTGTCAGTGTACACTGGATCAATACACAGATAATTGTCATTGACAGGTCATAAATTCAATGTGTATGTGTACCTGCACATATAATCACAGACAAAAGAATATTGAAAATATCCTCTCAGTTCTAATAGTGGGCTGCTAGTTGTATTTTCCATGGGAAAAAAAATTAAACTCAATTCCTGCAATGTTGTTAACACCATAACTTCAGGTTTAGATAACAAGTCTTTGCATTCCACAAAATCTTTCAAAAATAAAATGCCTTACTCTTGTCAAATAAGGGGATATAGAAATGGTTGTCCATATTTATAGGTAAACTGAAAAGATCAATCTTCAAATTCGTGATTTTGCGAAAGGAAAGAAATGTGTCCTTTCCAAAGGAAAAAGCATATCTTTAATGGAATTAATAATCTTACCCACTAAAATGGCTATAGATTCAGTTTTGGAAAAGGCAACTGCACAGTATGTCTGAATGACATTGTTTTATTTCATTTGTAATAATTAGGTATGATATCCTGAAAAAAATGATGGACTCACAAGATTAGCCCACTTCATTAGTTTTCATAACGTAATGACAATTATCTAGGACCACTAAAACCAAACTCTTGTTGGCTTTCATAAATCTTTTGTATGTATTGCCAGCCATATCATTTAAGCAATGCTTTTCATAGTTACATTGCAAAATTTATTCTTAGAAAAATAGTGTATAGCAGATTGAATATTGTTTTTTTTTTCCCAAGCAATCTCAGATAGTTCTATTATGGAGTTCGTCATTGGACTATAGTCGCGAGATGTCTTAACCATATTAACTAGCTTGCTAGAAATAGTTATTGTAGCCATCAAGTCTTTAAAGATAATGTCTCCTTTAATACATTCAACACAAGTAGTCTTTTAGGCAGAATGAATGTAAGTCCTTTCTTTTGAAATCTCTTTTCAACAAATGACAGATCATTTCTAAAAGGTTAATTCATTTAAATAGTTTCCTTCTCTCATATTTGCTGAATAGTAGCTGCCCTTGATGAACCCTTTGTACCATTTGATGGCAGCGGCATTGTTCACCACCCTAGTAAGTTCATGCCAGGCATCCACTTTCTATAGGGGACCATCATAATCACTCTGCGGGTGCCCACTACACTGCATGTGCCAAAAGTATTAAAAGATTTTGCACTCCCTGCTGCACCAAGTGGGAGCCCTATCAGAGTCATCCTTCTGGGGCTATGCCCTCTCACCATGCAAGTACAGGAGTGACAATGATACATGCATGGTCATATTCTGCATGGACCACTTGATTACAGTGATGAGCTGCGTTCTAGCACAAATGCTAATCTATGTTAATGAAAAGAGCGTGATCAATAGTGAAAGCATTGGCGTCCTTAGTAAGCAATGTTTACTGACCTGCACACTCTGTATGATCTCCATGCCCTTGAATGGGCATGATGGGCAGTTAGCTAGATAGCCATATTCATGAGCACCATATAAACTGTAACTACTGTGGACAGTCTTTCCTGTGTGCCTACCCTATACTGGACTAAAAGCTCAGGAATAAGGAGGACTGAGCCACATAGTATTGCCTGTGTATGATAATGCACTTCAGTAATGCTGAGATTCAGAGACCATCAGTTAAATAACCTCATTAACATAACTGCTCTACAAGCTTCTTTTGGGAGGGGATCGCTTTAAAGAGAACAACAAAGAGAGACTTACTAAAGTACATATCAATGCACACCACCATATATGGAAAGTGATAGAAGAGTGGATAAATGATAAAGGATCTCAGAATTACAGTTACTACATAAGGGGATATGGCAGCCTCAGACACTGTCACACAATCATACACTGTGTGTCAATGTTGCAGTAGTCATGACAGGGTTTTGACAGGTTGAGGGGCTCACACTGACAGGATGCAGGGAAATGGCAGGACTGGTTGCAGTTCTGTTGGGGGAGAGGGGATGCTCATCCACCTAAAGCAATGGTAGCAAGCAAAACACAGTGTAGTCCTGTTGGAGGTCATAAGTCCTGGGTAAAGGTCACAGGAAGCAGAGGATTAGGTCATGGGAATAGGCAAACATGTCAGTGAGAAAAAACAGGATCAGTCATAGCCCTGCTTTGTCAGTGTCTACACACTGCCACATATACATGCAGATATCAGGACAAGCTACGTGGGCACTGATCCACCAGTATACCAGACATAAAAACTGTTTTGCCAGAGGCACAAGGAAAAGCATGAAAGAAACACATCCTCATAGCTGGCAGAGTTTTATTGCATCTATATCATATCATCAACAGGTTAGGCTGTTGAATCCTAAAACATCGACACCTAATCATTGAAAGCTTACAATAGCGCAAGGCCACATAATCAAATTCTTTCCTCTGGAAAGAGTTTGTGTGGCCATCCATAAACAAAATAAACAAACACACCCAAACATAGTTGGGGGCTTTGCCCCCAACAACCCCCTAACTAAATATACCAACTCCGAGATTGCTCTGCACTGGGGAATGGGTAAATCTTGAATAACAGCCACATGAATTCTTTCCTGAGGAAAGAATTTGATTATGTAGCCATTCGCTATTGTAAGGTTTTGATGCTTAGGTGTCGATGTTTAAGCATTCAACAACCTAAGCTGTCGATTACTACAATAGGAACCCATTTTATCTTATAGCATTGAAGATGTATATACCCACTGAAAGTGTGCCAGGGAGGGTGAGGATGCAGTTGTTGGACGGCATGGACTGCCCTGCATGCACATACTGGTCCACATGAGTGCTACATACATAACTCATTTATAATAGGACTGAATGGAAGACAAAAGCTGGAGATCTTCATCACACATGACAATGACATGCTACTGCAGACCCCCCCCCACACACACACACACACATACATGGCAGAAATGTCACTGACAAGGGAAAAGCAATGCTTTGTCTTCTGACATATGATGAGGATCAGCACAGGATAACAGTGCAGTGAGTGGCGAAAATAGCATAATGCTTAATGATATGTTTCTTCATATCAAGACCAAGGCTCACAAAATAGCCTGGCACAGCAGCATCTCTCTGACCCTGAGGAATTCCTGCTATCCCTCTTACCAGGTGGTAGACTGTAAGTAGGAGCTGTGTTAATGATGGGTTCCTTGTGTCTGTATGGGGATGCTGCAGGTGAGTAGGGGCACATGCCATTTCTGTAGGATACTGCCTAGTTCATCTGCATGGTTTATTTAGACATTAAAATCTCATTTATCACATGCAGGAACATCAGCTTTGCAAGAAAGACAACCTGGTCTGCAAGGTAGAGCTCAATTATAGCATACAGGGTCATCAGCTCTGCAACAAGGACTACCTGTTTCATGAGGTATGTTAGCTCAAATTCTGTTGGAGCTGCATAGTTTAGTGATGGCATATACAATTCCTGTAGGACATTGACTTATACCTTAGTGTTGGTTGCTCACATATGCACATCCATACATTCCAACCTCTTATAGCAAGAAAGCTGGAAAAAAAACATAAACAAAAGTGGCACAAAGGCCCAAAAATAGGGACAATGTTTAAATATTACTTTTACAAACTTACAAAGTTGATAGAATAACAGGTTTTGCATTAGCATGACTTTTCTGAAGGATATTAAGTCTGAAACTCAAATCCATCCAACCTCAACCCCTCTTCCCATTTTGCACACAGGGTTGAGGTGTCAATTCAGCAGTGACAATCATCTTGAGCCAAAGTTTTCATCACCAGGTGGCTAGCCCTGCCATGGTAGTTCATTTTTACCACACAGTCACACACACACTCTCACCTATGGCCAATTTAGAGTGTACAATCCACATCCAATAATCCAATGTCTGAAACTTAAATATCTGTCATTATTTTTTAACTTCAGTCTTTAATGATTAACCACTAATTTGCCAGAAAAACCACAATTTTATGAAAAACAGAGCAAAATATGAGGCCAAAATCTAGACATTCTGTGAAAATCTGTACAGTTGAGAGGTATGCATACATCTACATTTATTTCAACAATGGGCATCAAGGTTGGAATGGAGACGACTTGTGCCATAAGGTGTGTATGTATATATGTGGCCATACCATGTATGCTCATGGTATGTGGCAGTATATGTGCAGGAAAGTTGTGGGAGTCACACTTATGTACTGGCTTTACCACTGGTAAGCTATATGTATACATGTACATGTTCTAGTGGTAGAGAATTAGGCACAAGTCAGCATATGTTTGATCCCATTGGTTTTCTAGAGGCTAGTAATGATGACACTACATACTTGGATCTTTCCAAGGGCACAGTTACACTGTCAGAAATATTAAGTGGAGGGCACACTCCTTTCTACCACATCTGATAGGACAATGTAGGACCAGCATGACCTTCTGGCATCACGTGATTAGTGTAAATTACCCTGTCTTTGTCAGCCTACCATTAATATACATTCTGCACCACCATAAACAGTATCAAAGAGCTGCACCACCTTCAAGCTGTGGATGCTCATTATTGCAGAGAGATATGTAAGTGGAAATTAAAATTATGACTCCAGAACATTCCCTGACCTGGGTGGTATTCTTGCCCTCTATCAGCAGATTCCAGGTCTATGATCTAGGTAAAAATGACCATTAAACAGACAATGCCACAGCTGCTCAGTGAGCAGAGTGGCTTGCCTGAAGTCCTTCAGTCATTGCATGGACTACCAGACATTTTTCACATCAGCCAGAATACTACCATTTTGGCAGCCATGGCAGCCCACATGCAATCCATTATTGCACCCATATAGCTGTGGTGAACAAGTCTTTATGGTCTTGCTAGTAGACAGTTGTGTAAAGAAAGAGTATACACTAATCTAACTGAGATGGTACACAGCACTTCCAAGACAGCCACACTGTCCGCACTATGCATGGCTTTCTCTACCTATTTGTGTGGACACTGTTATGGACATGGCTTGCACATCTACACTGTTGTCCACATCTAAGGGTGTAGGCAACATTGGAGCTGTAGAAGTGCAAGCCATATCTAGAACAGTGTCCACACTATGCATGGCTTTCTCTACCTATGGGTGTGGACACTGCTCTGGACATGGCTTGCACTTCTACAGCTCCACTGTTGCCTACACCCTTAGATGTGGACACTACCAGTTCTGTGGTCAATAGTTATCTAGCTCCACAGTGGGCAAAACCCACTGCTGAGCCACTCAGGGTCCCACAACTTATTTCTGGCCAACTCACTTGTAGCTTTAGTGTGACTAATTCCTACCCATATCTGAACATTGTTTAGTACATGCCATCATTCTGATGGAACATCACAGGGGGACCACGCTTACATTCTTTCACACACACTCAATGTGCTGCAGCATTTCCTGGACCAGCTGTTTTCATATCTGAGAATGAAGGGACACACAGTGCAACCAGCCAGCATTATACTCCTGGATGCTTTACCCTATCACGGGACAATATGACTCCTGATACTCCACAACATTCTAGCCAGGTGCACAATTTCCTTAGACACCACCCATGACCCCTAACTTTGCTAGCATTGCTACTTCCTGTCACTGTTCCTTCTGACAAATTATGATGACTATGGCCTGCATACTAGGCTTGCTAGTGTGAGTATGGTAATGTCTGATGCATAGCTTAGTCAGTCAATGCACTGTAAGGTATACCCTGGGTACATGGATGTTGTCATCAGCTTTGTTTTTTGTTTGTCTTAAACTTTGACTATAGTTGTGGATCAGACATAATCTCTTTGCCTATGCCAAGATGTTTTCACTCACTTTTGCCATAAATGAGTGTCCACTTCAGATGATTTCTCCAAAAACTCCACAGCTCTCTGCTCTTCCACTGCTGTCATAATTGTGTTAGCAAGCCATATCCCTCCCCAGCTCTGTCTGTTTTCATATCACCATGTGGCACAGACAACACATATATTGCTGAAGTTCTCTGGAGAATACTGCAGTATTAATCCAGATGTTTCCAGGCTGCAGAAGAGGGCTTTCCACAGTGTAAACATACATTCAATGATATCTGATGACTTTGAAAGTGCAATGTTGTATGCCTTCTCAATGTGGATGTGGGGACTGTAGACTGGACAATCATCAAAAATGACTCTAAGGCATACCCAGCATCATCTGCACCACAAAAAATAAACATAATTATGAGTGGCCTGCTATATACATTCATGGCATTAGACCTTCTTAACCTCTGTGTTTGGCAATGTATGTACCTACCAGCCAGGAGACACTGTGGAAGGTCACCCTATCTAAAAGTGTGGCAGTTGTGAGAAACATTGGTATTGTCTGTGTGGCACACTTATTAAGCAAGTTTGTGCAATGAGTGTACATGCACAGGGTGTATGCAATTCAGATTAACATAGCCTCATGAAGTGGTCATCTGAAAAAACATGTCCGGCCATGTCATAAACTATTTCTATAATGAAGTGACAGGTATGCTAATGATACAAAAAACATAGCAGAGAAATTCAGAAGTATAAATGTTGTACAGCGACATGTCCCAGAGGAAAGAAAAAAAATCTTGTGGGACTTCTATGCTACAGCCTACTTCCCTGAGGTACTGGGGTAATGAACTGTATCCACATCAAAATAAAGGCCCCACATGGTGAAAAGGGATGGAAGAAAGTGAAAAACAAATGGTATAACTCCATCAACATTGTGTGTGTGTGTGTGTGTGTGTGTGTGTGTGTGTGTGTGTGTGTGTGTGTGTGTGTGTGCGCGCGAGTGTGCGAGTGTGTGTGCGTGTACACGTGTGCGCGTGTACATGTGTGCGTGTGTGCATGTATGTGTTTGTGTGTGTATAGCCCACCTAGGCAGTTTTCATGACTCACACATATAACATACATGTGACATCTTTCAAAAGATTTCAATGAGTGACTTCCCACAAAGTCATCTTGTGGATAATGCTGAATATGCCAAAGAACCCTAGCCCATGACACCAATTAGAAATCCTGCACTGCAATCTCAGCACTCCATCTCCTAGGTGTGAAAATAACTCACAGCCTTCTGCACCAAAGGCAAGTGTGCTACCTGTTGCACCACTGACACTACTGTGTTTCAAATATATTTTGCTGTAGTCTCATTCTCATGCTTATGATTTTTATTTTGTAAGATTTGCTGTTTCTTCATTTTAATGTCAAAATTATGCAGTTTGACTACCTGAAACTCAGCTGTGAGTATTCTTGATTCCATTTTAGTAATTTCTGTTTCAGTCTTGTGTTGGACATCTAGTCATTGTAGAATATTTTCTGACAAGCCAGGTAATTTATGTACTGCCAACTCCAATGACTCTAGCTTAATGCACAGATGCTGTACTTTGATCTCATTTGCTACAACATTTACTTTTCCATTGTATCCATGACATAATATTACACTGTCAGCTGTCTTATTATTATATTTTGATCTTCAGAAAACTAACATCTCAGTTCATCAGGTGACAGAATTTTAATGTCTAACTTTAAGGCTAAGACAGACAGTAATTAGACAGGTTTTCAATAACATTTTAGATGATGAAAACAATGACCTTCTAAAGAATCATATAAATCAGGACCTATACTGTTTGTCACCAATCAGCTGATTGACTCTCAGAACACCGAATCTGGAAGACTGACCATGTCCTGTCATGAGGGTGAAGAGCAAGCAGGAGAGCAAGAGTCTGTCCAGTTTTGGAGGAGGTGATATCTACCTATCAATGCATTCATAGGTTCATATGTGTTTACAAGCCTAATGACCACAAGGGCCTTTTTAAGCCTAGCCACGCATCCCAAATCTCTGACAAGTTCTGATGCCCTTGTTAAGTGTAAGCATGGACCTGGGAGATGAACCATTTACAGGTTACCTGATTGCATTAGAGACATAGGTGCCAAACCAGGGATGAATTTTTGGTTTCCCATCCAATCATCCAAGTTGTACTTGAATTGGGTTAGGGAGGAACTCTGCTTTATATGGATGGGGAGCCTGTTCCATAAACGGGGATGTCTCTGGGATACATACCTGTCTCTCCAGCAGGCCCTATTTATATCACAGGCAAGGTTTAAGTCTGTAGAATGGGTAATTCTGGTAGTGTTTCTTTTGTGGATATGCAGGAGGTCCATCAAAGTGGGGTTTGACAATGCTCTGTATTCCAGGCAAAGATCTCCCCTCAAATACCCGTAGGAGATAGAATAAAGGGATTGGCACTTGAGGCAGTCTGCATAGGACATATTACTTAAGCCCTGTATTTTTTTAGTGAGGAACCTCTGTGGATGTTCAAGTTGTTGGATATGCCTGGTAGGTACATACCAAAGGGGGCATTGTACTCAATGATAGGTCTGATGAATGCCGAATACAGTGGAACAATGACTTCCTTGGACTTAGATGCCATACCTTTGTTCATAAGTTGCACAACAAAGAATGATTTCCTCACCACTGTAGATACGTGATGATCAAAGGCTAGATTACTGTCTGTATCTTTATAGACATACAGTGGATATAAAAAGTGTACACACCCCTGGTAAAATGCCAGGTTTTTGTGATATAAAAAAAAATGAAACCACAATAAATAATTTCAAAACTTTTCCCACCTTTAATGTGACCTATAACCTGTACAGTTCAATTGAAAAACAAACAAATCTGTTAGGGGAAAAGATATAAAATATAAAAAAAGTAAAAAAACGTACAATAAGCTGGTTGCATAAGTGTGCACATCCTTAAACTAATACTTTGTTGAAGCACCTTTTGATTTCATTACAGCATTCAGTCTTCTTGGGTACACACCTGCCATTAATTAAGGAGGCTCTGATTAACCCCAAATAAAGTTCAGCTGTCCTAGCAGGATTTTCTTGACATTTACTCGGTTGCCTGCTACAGCAAAAGCCATGGTACACAGAAAGCTTACAACCCATCAAAGGGATCTTATTGTTGGAAGGTATCAGTCAGAAGAAGGGTACAAAAAAAATTCTACACCATTGGATATACTATGGAACACAGTGAAGACAGTCATCAAAAAGTGGAGAAAATATGGGACAACAGTGATGTTGCAAAGAACTGAACATCCCTCAAAATCTGATGAAAAGTCAAGACAAAAACTGGCCAGGGAGGCTGCCAAGAGACCTACAACACTGAAGGAGCTGCAGGAATTTCTGGCAAGTACTGTTTGTGTATTACATGTGACAACAATCTTATGTATTCTCCATATGTCTGGACTATGGGGTAGGGTTGCAAGACGGAAAGCCATTTCTTACAGAGAAAAACATCCAAGCCCAGCTAAAATTTGCGAAACAATACATCATCTCCCAAAAGCATGTGGGAAAATGTGTTATGGTCTGATGAGACCAAGGTGGAACTTTTTGGTCACAATTCCCAAAGGTACATTTGGTGCAAAAATAACACTTTGCATCATCAAAAGAACACCATCCCTACAGTGAAACATGGTGGTGGCAGTATCATGCTTTGGGGTTGCTTTTCTTTAGCTGGAACTGGGTCTTTAGTCAAGGTGGAGGGAATTATGAACAGTTCCAAATACCAGTCACTTTTGGCCCAAAACCTTCAGGCATCTGCTAGAAAGCTGAAGATGAAGAGGAATTTAAACTTTCAACACGACAATGACTACAAACATACACCCATATCAACAAAAGAATGGCTTCATCAGAAGAAAATTAAAGTTTTGGAATGGCCCAGCCAGAGCCCAGACTTAAATCAAATAGAAAATCTGTGGGGTGACCTGAAGAGGGCTGTGCACACGAGATACTCTCGCAATCTGACAGATCTGAAGCACTTTTTCAACGAAGAGTGGGCAAATATTGCCAAGTAAAGATGTGCCATGCTGATAGACTCCTACCCAAGAGGACTGAATGCTGTAATTAAATCAAAAGGTGCTTCAACAAAGTATTAGCTTAAGGGTGTGCACACTTATGCAACCAGCTTATTGTATGTTTTTTATTTTTTATATTTTTTCCACTAACAAATTTGCTTGTTTTTCAATTGAATTGTACAGGTTATAGGTCACATTAAAAGTGGGAAAAGTTTTGAAATTATTTATTATGGTCTCATTTTTTATATCACAAACATCTGGCATTTTAACAAGGATGTATACACTTTTTATATCCACTGTATATAGATAGACAGATATAAATCTCTAAGTGTATATCAATCTGTGTGTGTGTGTGTGTGTGTGTGTGTGTGTGTCTGTGTGCGCGCGCGCGCGCGTGTGTGTGTGTGTGTGTGTGTGTGTGTGTGTGTGTGTGTGTGTGTGTGTGTGTGTGTGTGTGTGTATATATATATATATATATATATATATATATATATATATATATATATCATCTATTTATTTATTTATTTATATATAGTTCAAGGGTGTGGGGATCTCCCTCACTTAGGGATGCAGGGGGCTTGCCCAGTGAAGAAGTTCCTTTTCTTTTTTTAGAGTGCCCCTGTCAACTTCCCAAGTTTTTAGATGTTCTGTGGTTAAAAAACACGTCAATCAAAGGTCAGTTTTCACAATGGACCTAAAAAATGCCAATGCTTGCATAGTCAGTCACACATAAGAATATGTCCTTGTATTGCAAGATGTGAGTGAGTAGCACTTTAAAGCCAGAATGTAACTGGTGTGTCCTTTCCTTTGCTAATAAAGACATTTTAATTTTTTTTCCCGAATAGGTAGACTAACACTGCTAAATTAATACCTTCATTTTTCACACAAAAGTAGAAAGGTCTGCACCTGATGCTATGCTTCTGCAAGGAACTTTTCATCCCTATTAGTCTCCCCTCTATTGAATAGATCTCTGCCTTTTTTCTCTACCTTTATTGCAGCTTTTTCATATCTACTGCCCAAGTCACATCAGATACCTTTCAGTAGCTTAGGATCATAGGAGGTTACTAGACTCTCGATCCAGAGGTAATTTCAAGCATCAGTTTACAACCGCCCTTAATGTCATCTCTTTCCTAATGTACTTTATGGCTGATGTCTCATTCAACAGGTCTGACAGTATTTATTATATGAAAAAAAAAAGTGATCTGATGAAGTTCACCAGTGGTTAGTGGACGAAAGGGGTAATAAAGATTTTTACTAAAGGACTCCTCAGTTTTTTTTTTTTTTTACTTGTTCTACAGTCTATCGTGAGCTTTTGAGTATTTATTATATCTTCTAGGCTCTCTCTGTAAGAAAAGCAAAACTTCTTTCTAACACTCTCTGTCTTCTAGGGTTTTTGCAGTGTCACATTAAATCTGGTGAACAAATACACTACCATAAAGTATCTGTTATGCAACAGATACATAACTCTATTTTTATTTCCAGTAACATTTTGGTTTAGTAGAAGTTATTTGTCGCACACCTTGTGTATTAGGCATGTCTTATGAAATTCACTTGTTTTTCACTTAGTTTGCTATATTTTTGGCTATGCTTGGATTTGTTGCATTATTCAGCTTGAGCTTATTATCAGAAACAGAAAAGAAATAGACATCAAAAGAAAGATATTAGATAGATGATAGATAGATGATAGATAGATAGATAGATAGATAGATAGATAGATAGATAGACAGACAGATAGATAGATAGATAGATAGATAGATAGATAGATAGATAGATAGATAGATAGATAGATAGACAGACAGACAGATAGATAGATAGATAGATAGATAGATAGATAGATAGATAGATAGATAGATAAATATTGATGGACAGATAATATCATTAAGCACTGATGATTGAACCTTAACTGCTTTTAGTCTGTTAAGCTGTCTGGGAACATATTTATGTTGAAAGTATTGCTAGTGAGATGTGACCTATTAAACCACCAGCCAAAAACCCCATCAGAAATACATATCTACAGAGCACCTCCTAGATCAGTCCTGAAAGCACCCCCTTTGTGATAACAGTTCTTCAAACCTAGCATTATGGACAGTTGGACTATCCTTGCTTCATCTGCCAGCTTTGTTGACTTGGGTCTCTTGAGGCAATGTAGTAGCTGCCTCAAGTACACTGACAACCCTCTACTAATAACTCACTCGAGTACAGAGTGCAAGAGGTGTATTTACACCAAGAATCTTTAATCCCTGTGCTCTCACACTCTAAACAATAACACTGAAGAGGTTACCAACTCACTCACCACTACTCATGCACATAGTACCACTACTCATACACACAGTATGCATCCAACACATAGATCAACATATGTGTAGGTTATCTCAAAAAACTTACAAAAACACCCGCGACCTCCAAAACAAAAGACTGTTCCAACTAACACAGTTCCCACAGCACCCAAGACACAAAGCAACACTAGTGTCTCACCTACCACACCCTTAAGGCATAACACTCAAAAAATCAAATTTTTTTGTCATTGGAGACTCCATAGTGAGACACATGGCTGTCCCATTCACGAGGTTAGATAAGGAGAAAGTCACGGTCAGCTGCCTGTCTGGTGCCGCAATTTGTCAGATCATGCATGCTCTCACGTCTCTCAACAACAAGTACCATTATGACTCTGTCATAATGCATGTTGGAGTGAATGACCTGAGACATACTTCACTAGACCATATAAAGATAGACATGATTGAGCTCTTCAAGTATGTGCCTCAGGCAGTTATGTCCCTAGCCTTGAGTAGCATATTACCTTCACCTAGAATGATGCCACAATATAAACAAAAATGATCAATTTCAATAATTGGCTTAATTTTTGGTGTCATTCAAATGGGATCCACTTTCTCTCAGCCTGGAATGACATGGTTGATAAACCTCACTGCTTTGCCAGAGATGGCTTGCACCTGGCACCACTAGGCTTCTGGCTGCTATTAAAGACTGTGCCCCACCATAGTGCCTTTTTAGGCAAGGTCTCAAAAACAAAATTGCCGACGTGAAAATTGACAACCATAACAAAATAAGGGCTATGCTGCTAAACACTAGGACCTTAAACCAAAAACTGTAAACCCTGGAAGCAGTTCTATCACTGGAGGATGTAGATGTCTGTGCAGTCACAAAAACTTTGTTCAAGGCCTCAGGGAGTACCCTGGCCTTGCAAGGTTTCAATGCCTTCCTCACCTTCAGACCGCAAAACAAATGTGTGAGCACCAAAGGAGGCAGTGTTACTATCTATATTAGAGATAAATTCACCTCCTGACTAGTTAGACTGGAAAACTCCACGGAGTTACTCAAAGATCAGATTACTGCAAGACCCCCATTCAAGTCATAGCTAGGTATAGATCCCCCTCCATAAATTATTATGCACTTGAGGCCTACTTGACCAAACTGGAGTTAATCCAAATTTTGTCAAATATTCTGGTCATGGAGGATTTTAATTATCCCACCCTCAATTGGGAAACATACACGATCACTAACTCACTAGTGCAAAAGTTCCCTGACTTTGATAACTCAAATGTCCTGGAACAAATTGTTCAAACCCCAACAAGAGGAACAAACATGACAAATAGATGCACCACAGCAACTGTTGCACTCTCAGTAGTTAAATCTGACCACAAATCAGTCACCTTCAAACTGGCACTGACACCAGAACTCACAAAGGGGAAAGTCAGACTAAAACACTTCACAAAAGCAAACTATACCCACCTAGGTAAAGGCATAAATGCATTCCAAGCACCACTTCCAGATGAAAGTGGTAACTACACCAAAGCTTACATTAAAGCCCTGTACAATCACTTCTATAAGTGTATAGACTCTGCTGTTCCAGACAGAATCAAAGCCAGAGCCCCAAGTAAAAGCAAGCCACCCTGGTGGACATTCAGCATCAACAAACTTTACAACAAATGCAAAAAGTTGCTGTCTATGAAAAATAAGGAAAGGCCTCAACAATGGAAAAGCACCCCCCTCAGCTTCAACAGGCAAATAAGACCTTTTAAATCCACTAAGGGTAATTTTGAGAAAATGTTGGCAATCACAGCCAAGGATATCCATAAGGCCTTTTACAACTATGTACATTGCCTAAAAGGTGGGACCCAAGCATGTGCCGAACTAGTGACTAACAGTATCACACACACACTGATCCTGCAGAGATAGCAAATCTGCTAGTGGACAAATTTGTTGAAAATGTTACCTCCATATCCCCTCCAAACTTATCAAAATTTTACCCCCAACTTCCCTCCCACCCTACATATCCAAACAGCAGGTCATTAACGCCTTGTCTAAGGAAACAACACACAGCATCTATGGGACCTGACAGCATCCCAGGATGTCTTCTAAACAAACTAAAACATGAATTCATATCACCATTAAGTACCCTGTTCAATCAAAGCCTAACCACAGGCTTTGTTCATGTGGAATGCAGAGCAGCAACAGTTATTCCCCTTCACAAAGGTGGCTTAGCAACAGACCCAGGGAATTATAGACTCATAACTCTGACAAGCTCATCAGTAAAGCCATGGAACTTATCATCATAGACCTCATAAATAAAGACATAGGTGACCTCCAAACCCTGGATCCAACCGATTTTTACTTCATTAAGGGCAGATCTTGCCTATTAAACCTGGTGGATTTCTTTGAAAATGTGACCAAGGCCATTGACGAGGACATATTATAGCACACGGCATACCTTGACTTGACAAAGGCCTTTAACACAATACCAAACTCAGGCATTACCGATAAACTTAGCAAACTGAATGGAAACTCCTTTGTTGTAAGATGGGTTGCCAACTAGCTCACAAACCAGTCACACACTATCAAAGTGGATGACTCCACACAAACCAGCAGACTTGTCACCAGTGGGGTGCCACAAGGGTCAGTGCTGGGCCCCCTACTGTTTGGTGTATACTTCTCAGAAGTTCAGGCCAAAGCTAAGGGTCTGTGGCTGACCAAGTTTGCAGACAACTGCAAACTGAGTGCAATTATTGAATCTGGAAAGAAGTAACCACAGTCACCAGCTGAAACCAGGAAACACACCACAGGAATTATCCTCAATAAAATTACAATAAACCAAACATGAGCACAGCTGCGGCTACAATTCTTTATTCCACATCACATTCTGGTACCTCGGCTTTAACAGCCTTCAAAGGAATAACCTCATTACATTCAGTAGCCATTTTATATCCCCCTAATTACAGTGCTAATTAGTTAAATACAGGCACTTCCTTTTAATAATGGCTTTAATTACCCAAATGTTAAAGGTGCCTCACACAGATATAAAAACCATCTCAGGCCCCACATGGGAACGCACCATTCCTATCCCTATTTCTGTCTTCTTTTTTCACTTTTAATAACTCTTTTAAATTTTTAAACCTACCATAAGAAAAGGTAACTTTTTCTGGAAATATTTTTTCTACCACTTCGTCTATTTTAATAACAGGGCATACATTTTCTACCGATTTCCTTACTTTAACTGTCAGTGGAGAAAATTTTGTCACAAAAAAGATGGGATCCACCTGCATAACCGCCTCTCTATTTTCCTCTGTATGACCAACATATCTTCTGATGAAATTGTCCTCTTTGCACTTCCTGTTTCCCCTTAGCTTATTCAAAGCTGCCTGCATAATATTTTCACTGTATCCTCTCTTCTCCAATTTCTTCTTCACCTTATCAAATTCACTCCACAGTATTCTTTTATCATATGTATTAGTAGAAATCCTCCTGAATTCCTCATAAGGCAAAGATTTTATTAAATGTGAGGGATGAGCACTACTAGCTTCCAAAAAGTTTGCTGCTGCTGTTTCCTTGTTATACAGTCTATATTGCAAACTTCCCTCTATGTCAATGTAAAATTCAACATCCAAAAAATGCATGCCTTCTCTGTTCATTCTATAAGTGAACTGTAAACCAAAAGTATTCTGATTTAATGTGTCCATAAAGCACTCAAAATCATACATTTCCCCTTTACACACACACATCAAAGCATCTATAAAACGTTTAAATAGCACTATGTTACTCTTCATAAATTGTGTTGGATATATAAACAAATTTTCAAACTAGGACATAAATAGTATTACATATTATTTCCAGAAAAAGTTACCTTTTCTTATGGTAGGTTTAAAAATTTAAAAGAGTTATTAAAAGTGAAAAAAAGAAGACAGAAATAGGGATAGGAATGGTGCGTTCCAATGTGGGGCCTGTAAAATATGTAGTAAGATTAAAAATGTAGATGGTTGGATGATAAATGGTTAGAAATTTTGGATTAAGAGTGAATTTAAATGTAATTTGTGTGGTGTGGTCTACGTCATTGGATGTGGATGCACACCCATAAAATGGTATGTGGGGCAAACAAAAAGAAAGGTAAAATTGAGAATATTGGAACATCTAGGTGACATAAAAAACAAAAAGATGGAAAGTCCGATTGCTGAGCATTATTGGACGTCACATGGGGGAAATGTTGACAGTTTTGTCTTTAGTGTATTGGCCCAACCTTTTGGTGGAGGGGGTGATAACATAGGAAGTGAAGCATTTAAAAAACAGACTGGTAAAACTGGAGACAAAAAGTATTATCAGTCTAGATACTTTATATCCTAGAGGGTTGAATTTAGAAGTAAACTGGGACTTATAAGATTTAATGTACAGATGAATAGGTAAGGAAAAATAGAAAATGTCATAATAAATAAATGTAAGTAGGAAAAGTATAGTGGCACTCTTAATCAGTGTTGGTGGGATATGTATCTTAAATATTAGTGGGCACCATTAGCATAGGACATTCAATGGAAAATGGTGAAATGGAAAAAAGCAATAAGTTATTTACATTTATTATATAAAGAAATTTTATAATGGAAATGTGTAAAAAATGTGTAATAACAGTATAAAAATGAAAGATGATTTTTATATCTGTGTGAGGCACCTTTAACATTTGGATAATTAAAGTCATTATTAAAAGGAAGTGCCTGTATTTAACTAATTAGCATTGTAATTAGGGGGACATAAAATGGCTACTGAATGAGGTTATTCCTTTGAAGGCTGTTAAAGCCGAGGTACCAGAATGTGATGTGAAATAAAGAATTGTAGCCGCAGCTATGCTCTTGCTTGGTTAATTCTCATTTTAACGCAATTATTGAATCCCCAGATGATGTCAGTATACTTCAGGAGGGTCTTACGCAGACAACTGACTGGTGTCTTAGTCACAGTCTCAAACTGAATGCAAAGAAATACATCATTATTTCCTTCGGTAAAAACAATGTCCCTTCACGCTATCAAATTAACAGCAATAGCCTATGTACCTACGAAGTGGCAAGAGAGCTGGAATCACAAGTAGACTACAACCTTAACTTTGACTACCACGTGTCTATTGTAGTAAGGAAGACTTTCTACATAGCACATTTGATCAGCAAAAGCATCACCTCTTAGAGAAAAGGAGGTTATAACCCCTCTATACTCATCACTAATCAGGCCCATAATTAAGTATAATGCCCCTTTTGGTATGTACCATACAAAGCACCTGCATCAGTTGAAGACACCTCAGAGGTTTCAAACTAAGAAGATCAAGGGACTCCAGCAAGTGCCTTACACAGACCGACTAAAGTTTCTGTCGCTATACTCAGCATTGAGTAGACTTTTTAGGGGACATTTATGCCTGGCTTACAGAGCAATCTGTTACCCAAACCTAATAAATTTGCTGCATATCTGTAAATCAAACGGGACTAGAGATACCCATTACAGGGACTTGAATATGACCTTTGAGTTGAATAGGATGTGCTGGAGGGACAGATTTGTTTCCCAATGACTGCAGCATCTTTCGAATAGACTGCCACATCTTTGGAATAGACTGCCATTATATGTGAGGCACAGCACCTGTATGAAATTGTTCAAAAGGAACCGTGACGAGTGGCTAGGGCACCATAAAATCTTACAGAAGATAGTGCCCACAACACTCCTGGACATGAGTAGTCATTATTAAATATGTTCCTGGGTATTGACTAGAGTATCTATGGTATTACACTGAGATGAAATGGCTAGACTTGAAATTACCTCCTGGTTGATAGCCTAGTAACCTCCTATGATCATGCAATCCTATCAACTCATAAGAAACAACAAAAACAAGATAAAAGGTACACAATTCTTGTAAGATATTAATAAACTATTCAGAAGATAACATTAAAGTACCAGACAGCCATAATTATAAACTCTATAATAAATGAGAATGAGTGAATGTGAAATTCCATCATTAGATGAATATTATGGTTCTGATATGTGAAACACTACTCAATGTACAGCAGTAAGGCAGATTTTGTAATATTCTCTCTATGGATTACACCCTGAGCCATACATGTATAAAACCATCGTTTTTCATACATCAATATATATTTAAGCAAAAACCCACTACTGGGTGTGAGTTTCACAGGATTTACCTGTGTTTGGTGTGATTT
This sequence comes from Protopterus annectens, assembly GCF_019279795.1. Taxonomy (NCBI): domain Eukaryota; kingdom Metazoa; phylum Chordata; order Ceratodontiformes; family Protopteridae; genus Protopterus; species Protopterus annectens. Next base: position 1,998,898,546 of record NC_056735.1, read on the forward strand.
GATCATGAGGGTGAAGCTCAAGGGATCAGATAAAATGAACCATTGGTAAATCCCATGAAACCCTCATTTAGGAGTGGATTATTGCTACTCTATAGTGATATTATTTAAGAAAGACAGGTAATGTTCTTCCATGTTTTTCATTTTTTACTGATGTACTGCGCATATGTATGGTATGTACATCCGCATGTTTGCACAATACCCCAGTACAGCATCAGGGAGCTGCTGGGGAAGAAAGCATTCTCATATCAGTTTGCCTCTCAGTGTATCTATTTTTTGGGGGGAGGCTATTACGGGCACAAATTGCGGTGTGAGCTGCATTGCTTACTAGATCAGTCTAATACTGGTTTCAGGGGACCACATTTTTTATAGCATGTCATGTGATTAGCATTAGCACTCAATTTTCCTTTTTTTCCACAACATATCCTAATAGAAAGTCTGACTATCCAATTATAGTTCAGCGACTAGACTTTTTTATATTAGGATGTACTCAGTTTACAATGGGTACGTTGACTGGAGTGTGCAACAGCATACACATTTTAGAATATTAAAGACCTGTTATTGTATAATTTTTATTATTATGATGATGAATTTAGTGATTCTTTTTTTGTTGTTAAACTGAGATAGTCTATTCATAGAAGTGATTGTTGTACTCAGCATTGACAAACTGCCTTCAGCTTTGCTGCAATAGCAGCTTCTTTTGGTAAGAGGATTTAACTTACATCAACTTTTCACAATTAGCATAATATTTTGATGCTACTAACAGAAATACTACAGTGAATTAACTTCAAGTTTTGGCCTACATTTTCCAAACTACCATTCACATGAAGAGTAGGTTTCCAGTAAGAGTTCAATCATTTAGTAAACTTCAATAGAATATTGATTTGCAAATGACTAGGAACCATACATTGCTGACAAATGTGTATTGTCTTACAATGTGCACGTATTGACTTGTCAGGAACTGATTTCCTGGGTTTCAGATTTTGAACTCTTCTGCAGCCATATGTAAGAAAGTAAATAAATATAACAAAATTGCATCAGAGCATCATGCATAGAACTCATGAAGAGTGATATAAAGCTTTGAATTGCTAGCCTGATGGACAACAGAGATTCACAGTGCAATAACCACAAATTAAAATCTGTATCACTGTCAAGTCAAAACTTCCATTTTAAGCTGAAGAACAACTGATACTGTCCTGTCTTAATATATACAGTACTGACAGTGAGAACAACATAATAATAATTTCACAGAAGTGAAATTTAATGCATAGCCTCTAATCAAAGTGTCTGGAACTTCAAACTTCTCTTTTTCATTATGTTGTTATTTGAAAGATGGTTTATCATTTATGCTGAAGACAGAACTGTTATATTCTGTCCAAGGAGTAGGTTCATTTAGGATATGTCACCTAAAATATTTTTATTTTCTTTCTGAGTATGCCAGTTAAACTCTTTGAAATGTTTACTATTTTCTTAAACAATATAAAGTAAAGCAAGTTAACAGCTGCACTAGATTTCTCTTTATATTATAGATTATCAATATTTTCATGCTGTTGTGCTACAAGGGAAATAAAGCAGTCTATAAATGTTAATGGAACATGAAAACTATTTTTGTTAAAAGATGACTGATTAATAAAACAGAAGTGGAAGGCAACACCCAGTGGGTCACTTATGGATAATATTTCTCTTTTGTATAACAAACAATTCTAGCCCTTTCCACTAAGTTCATCTCTGCCCAGCCTGTATGTACATTACCCCCGGGATTCATGAAGCTCAGCGCAAGGACGACATTTGGCTTGCGCTGACCGTGCAGCGTAGAGATGGCACAGTAGCGCCATATGCATATTAATGAAGGCGCGCTGCCGCCACATCCACGTGAATAGGAAATGTGTGCGAGTGCATGGGGCATGTTGAAGCGCCGCACGGAGGTGTGGACATGTCGGCTGTTTACATGCAACCTAAAATGCTGAATATTACAGCCTGCCTCCAATAGTAATCACAGCTGTCAGTGTCCGTGGATACTGAAACATATGCAAACCATGCAAGACAGTTTTGCGAACACAAAAATAAGAAGCAAACAAAAATGCACGTAGCTGAATATTGAGTCACCATCTCTCGAACAAATGACATTTAAAACTTCGTGCCGATATTCTATTGCAGTGTTGATAGTTATACCAAGTGGTAGCGAAACACATCGTGTTAATGTGCCACCAATAGCTAAGTCTAGCCCAATGGTCAGAAATACCACCTGTCCCACATTGTGAGGGACAGTCCCCCTCTGGACAGTCGTGTCCATACCAAAACCATTATAAATGTAAAATATCGTGCGACCGTAGGACATAATTATGTCCCACATCTTATGTAATAGTCACATACAATAGTTATTTCCATATGTAACATACCTACATGTTACAAGAAATAGAATAAGAAAGTAAACGAAACAGAATAAGCAGCTAAACTGCTACAACAATAAGCTTACATTTAGGCATAAAACAAAAGTACTATCCGTTGTACTGAACGTGGGTATGTGTTGGCCTGCAAAATCTGATGTGTGTTCCAAATATATCCCATCCTGGCCATATGAAAAGGTGACAACCCTACCAATGGTCAGAGCATTCGCCCAAAATCTGGCCATTTGCAGTCCAAGGTGTCCTTGTCAGGATGGGCCAAAGATGAATGGGTATTACCCGGGTCTACCTACCATATCATGAAAGATAAGTATTTGCGTGTACCTATGTGCGTGATGTACAGCATGTGAAAGGTGAAAAATGCTAGGGTAGTCCTCACAACCATACAGGTACCAGAGATATGGCGTGTATGCAATGTGTTCCCTTGACCGTGCCATGGGCCATCAACCAGAGAAGGGATGGATGAAGTGTGTGGAATATGGGTGTGGGGGGACGGGTAATGTAATAATTCACAAAGGGGAGACTGTGCTGGATGCACAATAGGTGAACTGGAAGTGTATGAAGGAACAGTGGGTGAATCAGAAAGAAACACAAAGAACAAACATACACATCTGCAATACAACCTGACAGGCCATACTGTAGAACACAATCCCACAGACATATGAATATTAAAATGTGCGATACACATGTACAGAAATGTCACAGGCACATACCCACATAATGATCTGGACTGAACTGAGCCATCCAACTACAACACACCTGGATGCATAGTTGAATACCCATCATCCCCTCTACAGCACACAACCCCCCCATTCCTGAAGGTCCACCAAATCCAGCCATACTCGGGCTGCTAACTTGGCGCAGCCATATCTGCACATAGTGTCCACTACTCATATCTAGTAGGTAGTCTCACCCTAGGCAGTGTCCGGATTGCAAACTATGTATCCCTTGCTTGTAAAACCGTATCACGTTTTCGTAAATCCAAAAAGATCGAAGGTTATTGTCTTGTTCAATTTTTGGATATCCCTCATGGGATAAGTATCCTGTGTAAACGTCAGACTTGGTATCACGACACAATGTCCAGTCCTGTAGACACCTGGACACAAGTTGTATGTGCAGTAGTGGTTCACGAGACTGCTCAGCCTCCAGCTGGTCATGCAGAACCTACTACCCGGGATGAAACACCTGACCGTGATGCATGGCTCCCCACAGGAATTATCAAGAATATATACTTTACACATTCGCATAGTGTCAGTTGGATATAGGGTGATTAAGGCGCTGACGTAAACAGGGTACCTCCTGTCCCAATTTGTGAGGGACAGTCCCTGTTTGGGTAGCTGTGTCCTGACCAAGAATAATACAATGGCAAATGTCCTGTGATTGTAGGAAATCATTATGTGCCATATTTCATGTAATAGTTGCCTAAAACAGTTATTTCTGTATGTAAAATACGTAAATCTTACAAGAAACAGAATAAGCAACTAAACTGCTACAAGAAAAAACTCTCATCTAGGAAAATAAGCAAAGTTCTAAACCCTGTACTGACCATGGGTATGAGTTGGCCTGAAAAATCTGGTGTGTCCTGAATATATCCCACCCTGGCCATATGAAAATGTGGCAACCCTACCAATGGTCAGAGCATTCACACAATAACTGGTCAGCCTCTTAATCCCCCTAAAACCAGTGACATTTGGAGGAAAGGTGTTGAATGACACTGAATGAATAATGACAATAATTAAGATTAATAGACATCTTTTACTTCAGAAAATAAGTATTAATACATATGCTCTGAATCTGTCAACATGTTTCAAGTTAATAGTAGTAATATTGTAAAAGTGTCCATGATTGTCCCTGAATTGTCCTTGCCTTGTCCTTGTTTCTGTTGAAATTAGTCCCTGAGGGGTTGAGAGGTCCGTACACATATGTACATCAACCAACTGTCACATTTGTTGCCAGTACTGTTGAATACCTATAGTGAAGTCATATATCCTAGCTTCCATCCATGCGAAATGTACCACGGATGGTGTAGTGGTCAAACCAGTGACTACGGTGTGTCTGTTTCTGGGTCCAAGCCAAGCAAGGGCCATTAATTTTATGTAATGGCCAGAATAATGTCCGTCGAATATAGGGAGGTAAACACAGTGGGGATGCACGGCGGACATTCAACAGTATGGGAAATGTAAATAGGTATGTAGGTGTAGGTATGTGTATGTACAGACAGACAGACAGACATATATATATATATATATATATATATATATATATATATATATATAAAACAAAAAGAACATGGTCACAATAAAGCAGTCATAACAAATGTGAAGGAAAACACCAGTGGAACCCCCCCACCCCATATTATGTAGTGCCAACATAATAAGCTGGTCAGAGGTGGGCAAACCTCTGCATCTGTAAACACAGGTAGAATGGTAACAATGGAACTATGTCCACATGCTAATTCTGACTTTCAAACAGGGACAGGGCTGTTCCAGTCTTCAGTCAGACAAGCCTAAACTCTGATGACCACATGAACACCCTGACAATCAACCACACCTATGTGCCAGGACTATAAGCTTTGGAGTTCTGAATATCCTCGGAGTGAGTAAACATGCAGCATGGGTCCAGAGCAGTAGGGAATAGGGAATGGCGCATGTGTAGTACTGTGGTTTTCCCAGCAGGAGAATGGATGCCTGCTGTGCAAGTGAAGCATTGAGGTGTGTGTTCGGGTAGCTATGAACCATGGGTATACATATAAATGAAGCAGAACAGCAATAGTGTAGAGGTTAGAGCATCCGCCTAACGTAAAGGCATTCCCAGTTCAAGTGCGACTATAGCAGATATCATTTCATTGTGGAATGAATGTAGCTGTGCTGTAAAGCCAACATTTAAACATGTAAAGGTGAAAATGTGTTTTGCAGGGGGCCATTAACTGGATTCCTTCAATCAAAGTGGTACTGTCATAAAGAATAAGGCACACGTAAGCACAAACAAGCGGCAGTAAACATATATAACTCAGAGTAAGCATATGCGAGTGCGCCTGTGCCGGTGTAAGCAGCTCCCAGCATAGCAAATGTATGTTTTTATGTACAGATGTAATGTATATACGGTAATCCATACATGAACATATTGCAACATCTGTCCGCTGTATAACGTGCTAAATACCGATTACAAGATAACCGGAGTGAAGTGTCGGTGTCATAATGACTAAGGCAATAGTATGCTGTTGAAGCATATATAAAACCCAATACACATGTGTAAGTGCATATGGCCGGGAAATGTATTGGTCAATGGACACACAGATGTATATATGTATATATACAAATATATATATATAGATATATATATATATATATATATATATATAAATATATATATATATATATATATATATATATATATATATATATATACAACATATATAGATATATACACATATATACACAACAAAAAAATATATATATGTAGATATATATATATATATATATATATATATATATATATATATATATATATATATATATATGTTACTCTAGATATACACATGGGCAGCCTTGGTGGTGCAGCGGTTAGCGTTGCCGCCTCACAGCAAGAGGTTCTCCGGTTCGATTCTCGGCTGGGGTGCCTTCTGTGCGGAGTCTGCATGTCCTCCCTGTGGTCGCGTGGGTTTCCTCTGGGTGCTCCGGTTTCCTCCCACATTCCAAAGACATGCTGTAGGTGGATTGGACACTCTAAATTGGCCCTAGGTGTGAGTATGTGCGTGTGTGTGCCTTCTGTGGAAGGTTGGGTGCCAGGCTGGCAACTCGACACTGTAACACTCCACTGCCAATCATGAGCAGACAGTTGATACGCTATGGCAACCCCTAACCGGGAAAAAGCCGAAAGAAGAAGAAGACTCTAGATATACACATGTACATACTTAGGTTACGTTACAGCAATTACGGGTAACATATGTTCAGACCGGGCATATGTTAGTGGGAGGTCCAATTAACAAACGTCTACCTCCCACACCTGCCCAGCTAGGCCAGTGAGACATACAGACATGCAATAAAGGTAAACACACTGCTGCTTTCCAGACCACCGGTAGGAACCTACCAGTGGGAGGGATCTGCAAGGTCTACACTTTAAACATGGATCACAGGGTCCCTTGCGGGACACCAAAAATTTGCCTTGTAGGCGAACTATTGATGATTGACGCGACCAGGATGTAGATGTACATGGAACAGTAGGTTGTGCAATTCTGATAACACATGGGTTGACAAAACGTACGACATGTGTCCTGAGACGGGGAGAGTGGGAAGTGTGTAGGGGTGTTCATACCCCAGCTGTGCTCACAGTAAGGATGAGTGCTGTAGAGGAGTGTCAGGTAGGGGAATCATGGGTATGCAATAATGGGCCTAAGTGTGCAGGTGTTGGTTGGCAGAGATGTATTAGGCCCGCCCTGAGGAAGTAATTAATATTCCTATGTGGGTATAGCAGATGCCCATACCTCCCAAACCTTAAGAGCACATCTACTGGATAGTCTGTAAACCATTGGGGGAACACATTGGGACTATATCAGTGAACTGTACCCGATTATCATGGACGTCTGTGATTACAAATCAGAATCTAACACAGTCCCAACTAAACCCTTCCAGAACTATTGATATTAGGTGGACAGGTGGCGGAATACACATAATGACTAATGACAACATGTATGAGTCATAAACAGCATGTACCTTGACAAATGTGTATTAATACATATGCTCTGGGACTGTCAATGTGTCAGGTTAATAGTACAAATCATCTAAATGTGTCCCTGAAGGTGTTATGCAGTGTCCCTGATTCAGTGTTCATTCTCCCCCATTCGTATGTGAGGTCTGCTAGTGACAGAAAGCACATATTCTGACGACTACCTTAGGTAGATGATAGCATAATAGGTTGGGGTTAGCACCTGTTCACCTTTGCGAGGGACACTCCCCTTTGGTCAGTTGTGTCCTGCAAAATAAATGTTATTATGGCACATGGCCAGTGATTTAGGGCAAAGAATCCATATATTTTCTGTAGTGGTTGCATAAAATGATTATGTTGTATCTGAAACATCTAGATGTTATATGAAACAGTATTAGCAACTATAATGCTACAAGAATAAACTTTACTTATGCAAACCGGTGAAGTAGTCTATTTTCTACTGGCTGTGGGTATCTGATGCCTTGTCAAATCTGACATCTCTACATATAGGTCCTATAGGGCTGCCACCTTTCCAAATGGCCAAAGTGGGACCTGCTCCGTAGAAATGTCAGACGTACCAGGTGAGAACATACCTATAGCCATGCATAGTACAGAACTATACGTATTAGCACAAATAAAAGCTTAGTCTAGCAGCAATCAAATTGCTTATGCTACTTCACATAACATATAGAAGTGTCATATATATATATATATATATATATATATATATATATATATATATATATACAATAACTGTTACATGCAACTATTAGAGAAACGTAGAATATAATATTGTCCTGTAATCAGGGCATTTGCTATGTCTAGATTATTTTCCCAAGACACATACGCCTAAAGAGGGACTGTCCCACACAAAGTGCGACAGGTGTTAATCCTAAAGTCTCAACTCGGCCAATTTAAAAGGTGGAAAACCTACAAAAGATATGTGGTAGCATGACCCAGTAGACGGATGTGGTTCCCAAAACACATTTACTTGTCTGTATTGCAGAGTATTGGTTCCCATGTATCAGCCAGATGGGAGCAGATTGTATGAGGAACACGCATATAATGTGATTAACTCACTGGACAGGCCACCGATTCCGTACAGTCGAACGCCATGCCGTCGCCTAATGGTCAGCCATACCCGATACTGTAGTCATGTAATCCGATGTAATAGGCATCACAAGGGAATCACGCCCACCCAGAGTGAGTGACAAATGCAAGCACCAATGTCGGTTGATGTGCAAGTGAAGGAGCGAGCAGGTGTAAGCATGTTTGGCTACCAGTATGCAAGTATTGCACTGTTAAAGAAATGTGGAGTCTAAACAAGTGTAAGAAGCTGTAACCAGAGGTCAGCAGTGCTTAACACCATGCAAACCCACGCACAACCGCTCCCAAATGCTGCAATGTGCCTTACTCACTCCGTATCCAATGTGCTTGTTCTGGACGCAAACAAATAACCGTCTTTTGCAACTGTTGGTAGCAACACCCTGCGCACACAGCTAATGTGAATTACCAATATACCATGGCATGGCTGGGATTAGAACACAGACCTTATGACTTTAGCACACCACATGACAAATATACAGACAATAGACAGTACCACACACATACCATACAGCACAGTCATCCAACAGTATAGCAATGTGCCGGAAGATATGCCTGAACCACTGTTGTTTGCAGATCTGGCTGTCTTGTGTTTACGTGTGTGAGTATGCCCAGTATGACCGTTCCGCATGTTGTCGACTGACATTGCCATCATACCTTCATGTGTTTGAGCATGCCCAGTATGGTCAACTGTATCGCATGTGTTACATGTCCAGGTAGTCAGTTACTGTGGTGCCGACCTCTGCGTTGTACACTGACAGGTGACATGCTGTGTTTGCAGGCTATCCATCGGTCATGTGGCATTGACTGTTGCTACATTTCTGCACATCGTGGGGGGACATCTGACTGTATCCACGTTCCTACACAGCACCGGGGGGGGGTGGACCTGACTGTTACATGTGTACGTTGGAAGGGTGGCACAGCTGACACTTGTACACTTTTGATACTAATGTACTGGTATGTCAGGTACTCCATTTCAGTGTGTGTAGACCTACCTATTGTGCTGGCTAGAGGCATACCCGTGTACTCCAGATCTTAGCTTTAATTACCAACATATTAGTTTCAAATGTCCTAGCCTTCTCAACCTACATCCAACTGCCTGGCCTGCTGTAGTCTGTCTGTGTGTGTCTGTGAGGGGGCTGTCATCCATTGGGCATATTCAGAGGCCATAGTACAGCATTTGCCTCCTTCCGCCTACTGGGTCCAGCTCAGGTAGTTCCTCCTTTGAGTCACTCTGTGCCTGTACAGGCCTTGGCATTGGTGGGAGGCTGTTTGCCCCTGCCCCATGCTGTTCCTGCTGCAGCTGTTTCCGCAGGATCATATTGTGTAGCATAGCACATACCATAACAATTTTGGTGCATGTAGCTGGAGAATACTGCAAGGCTCCACCGGATGTGTCCAGACACTGGAACCATGACCTGAGCATCCCAAACACTCAATTTTATGTCTTGCCTGTGCGTGTGCCTCATTATGGCGTAGTTGTTCAGGTGAGTGTGCATTTCTGATGGGTGTCATCAGCCACGGCTCCAGTGGGTACCCAGCATCCCCCACTACGTGACTGTAGGGGATGTCCATATTGGCAAAGTTGTGATACAGCTGCATCAGATGCCATATATCAGAATCATCATAGCTTCCAGGGCAGTCAGCACACACATTCAGTATAATGCTCTGGGCATCACATACGACCTGGCAGTTGATGGAGGGGATGCCCCTGCAGTTAATGTAGGCCCTACCCCACTCATTGGGTGGTGCTTTGATGCATACGTGCATGCAGGCTATAACACCCACTACCCCAGGGTAGTCTGCCATTTGGTGGAAGAGACGCATATTGCTGGTCAACACCACAGGTGTTTTGAGGAAATGTATGTGCTTACTGGCATGTGGTGACATGGCATCCAGGAACTGGTGGAAATCTCTGGATGTAAATGCCCGTGAGACCCCCATGATATCCCCAATTGTGCTTTGGGAGGTACCTGTGGCTAGTATACCTAGGCCTACAGATACCTTGGTATCCACTGGGATGAGTTTCCCTCGGCCTGTTCGATGTGTCAGGTGTGGCTGGCACAGCTCAACAATTTGCTGTAGGTGGTCTCTGCCCACCCCAGAGTGCTCCACTATCTCCAGCTCATGTAGCCCCTGGTAGGTTACCCTGGGTCTGTACAGTCTTCTCTGTCTCCTCACTGAGGGTTGTTCAGCAGCATTCACATCCTTACCACCCTCAGCCTCCTGCACATGTTGGTCTATGTTGCCTGCTGCAGCCCTTCTCATTTAGTTGGATTGTTTTGAAAACTTTCCCTGCATGTATACACCGGTGGTGTAGAGTGTGGAAAAACCCGAAGGTATGGTGCTTGCTCACTTTATTGTAGTGCTCTGGGTCAGGCTGGGCCTGTAATCTGCTGATTGTGATAATTATCACCTGTTTGCCCAGCTTGTTCACCTTGATTACTCTCCTACTGCTGTTATCCCTCCCAATTGCACTAGGCAGGTATAGACATATAGACAGACCCCTAGCTTAGGCATGCTAAGGCAGGAGCAATCCCAAGACACAGGGCTCCAATGTACGTACAGTATGCATGACACCCCCCCTTGTGTTCACCTGTATTCGAGTCCTGCACCCGGCTATCTATACACATACACTCTTGGGATCTGCATCACACCCTGGGGATAAACGGGATTCACTATTATCCACCTCGTTTGCATAGTATTGTCTTCTAATGCATAATTACATGACCCATACTGAGCCTACCCAAGAATAACCACTTCTTACTGTTGCACAGGTCCGCACACAACTGGTTAAAAGCACCTTACTATCACTGTATTTGATGTCCCTTGTTCTTCCTAGCAACAAAATAACCTGTCTTTGCACGGCTCGAACCCAGCACTCTGCACACCACAGATGATGTGCTTTACCACTAAGCCATGGCAGATATACATACATCTGAGGTTATCACGTACAGATCATCCAGCACAGGCATTCAACAGTATAGGACATGTATTTTATCATGTAGATTTATGTGTGCTAATGTCCACATATGTACAAACATATACATATACACACATATACGTAGTTATAGAATATATATCTCAACAGCGGACCACGTGACACCAAAGCATTAGACAAGAATGAAAAGGAAACCACATGCACCTCCTGCATTATTTACTGGTGTTAATATCAAGGCAAGTGTGTTTCTGTGCATCACACAGGTTTAGACTGTATTAAGGGTAAGATTAGTGCTGCTGACATTACTCACCAGACCTATTGCTGAATTTATGTGTATGTCTTGCCAACCCGGTCTCTTGGCCGATTGTGACATTTATGGACACTATATAGGAAAACAACAAAACATGCTCCTCAACACATCTTGGAGCTAGCCACTCACAGACACCAACACATAGGATATGAGTGCCAAACGCACACACCTGTCATGCCTTGGAATAGAACACCTACCTTTCTATTCTATCACACTGCAGCATTACACAGTTACAGAACGCGCTACCGAGATTACTGGGACACAACACTCCCAGAGGTGTACTTCCAGGTGGGTGACATCATCAGCAATCTAAAAGTCAGCGATAGGGATTGTATGGAGTGTGAGCAGTTTAAAAGCATTATTCTGTACCATGTCAGACAAAGACACACACACAGTTGGCATGGCTGGGATTAAAACAGAGACATAACTACCTTATCACACTACAGCATTACACAGTTACAGAACGCTCTACCGAGATTACTGGGACAGAGGACTCCCAGAGGCATACTTCTAGGTGGGTGACATCATCAGCAATGGAAAAGATGGCGATAGGGATTGTATGGAGTGTGAGCAGTCTAAAAGCATATTTCTGTCCCCAGTCAGACAGAGACCCACACACAGTTGGCACAGCTGGGGTTAGAACACAGACTTAACTACCTTATCACACTACAACGTTACACAATTACAAAACGCTCTACTAAGATTACTGGGACACAGGACTCCCAGAGGTGTACTTCTAGGTGGGTGACATCATCAGCAATGGAAAAGATGGCGATAGGGATTGTATGGAGTGTGAGCAGTCTAAAAGCATATTTCTGCCCCCAGGCAGACGGAGACACACACACACACACACACACACACACACACACACACACAGTTGGAATGGCTGGAATTAGAACACAGACCTAGCTATCTTATCATACTACAGCATTACGCAGTTACAGAACGTGTTACCAAGATTACTAGACACAGCACTCCCAGAAGTATACTTCTAGGTGGGTGACATCATCAGCAATGGAAAGGATGGCGATAGGGATTGTATGGAGTGTGAGCAGTCTAAAAGCATATTTCTGTCCCCAGGCAAAAAGAGACAAACACAGGCCAGTGGTGTGATCAGGACAACTGTCTATCTATGGACCACTATTACAATACTACATAGATACGAGCCGTACCAGAGACACTATACCTTTCAAGACTGTCAATATGACCTACTAGGAATGCGGACATCAACATGGATGCTGGCAGTTATGATGTACATACCTGTGAACCACTGTGTTCAATGTAGGAATCCATCCTGAAGTGGGGTATGGCCATCTGTTGACTGGACAACTACTATCGCTATACAGGGCTACAATGGCCATGCCAATACACATAGAGGCACATAACCTACACAAGGCGTCAATGGGCATGCTCACACACTTAGTAGCCCACGGCCATTTGGAATGCACTATGTGTCCATCTATACAACATTATACAGGGCATGCTCACACACTTAGTAGAACTGGGCTGTTTTGTATGCACTCTGATTCTAAACATGGAAGGGCACAGTGGCCATGCTATTACAGTTAGACGTGAACAACACATTGTAATGGACTCCGGTGTCGATAGTTGTCATTGTTAGCAGGAATGCTGCACTACATATATCTGGCACCGGTCTTCTACACAATGTCTGCTGCTGTCCATTACCTTAGATGTGCCAATCTAAACCTGGCACACTAATATCACCCGTGGTGATGTCCTGCCAGGAGTGGATACTTCGCCCATATAGTGCTATTCATAGACGAATGTCCTGAGACCAGGTTAACACCCTGACACCTAGAGGACAACTGCATTGTATGTGTATGCTAAACAGTGCTAGATGTGGCCTTCATAATCACAGCTGTCCAAATGTAGATCCAACAATGGGGAATACTGACATCTGTGCAGTGAGGAACACCTGGCTGAAGGCTCAGTTGTGCACAATAGCACTACCACTGTATACCTCGGATACAGACATGTGGGCCATGACACCATTACGGACCGCTCCAGGTAGTGGTGTCCCCACGTACATGAAGGCCACTCACATGTACTGAGGCCAGTACACCCTCAAAAGGCATCACAGATGTGTTAGGTGCAGATCACAGTGTCAAAAGCTGCATTCTAGGATGTAGCCCTCAGACATCACCATGTCCTTGGACCAGCAACACACATCCATACATGTGGTAGAACATATATTAGTACAACACCATGTGACCCATGACCAGTGGACTGTACCTAGCTCTACATCAACTGTGCAGACTACCCATGTACTGACACAGTTGCATCATGTGTTATGCAATGCAATGATACCACTGTTCGTAACCAGGTCGGCTGTACACATAACAGGGGCCCTGAGTCATATACAGCAGTAACAGATGACTGTTGTTGTACACCAGTAAACACCCTCATGTTTGGATATGACATACATGTACCTGCCTTGGATATGTACATGCCACACACACACACACACACACACACACACACACACACACACACACACACACACACACACACACAACACATATGTACATAGCATAGCTGTTGCTGTCCTTCGTGCAGACATGAGGCTACAGCAATTACACACATGCACATGGAAGGTAGGTCCATGGCTGTTGAATGCTAACAGTACATAAGGTGTGATATCAATGTTGACTGAGTTAACATTCCCTCTGTACTGGTTACCCATGACAACTATCATATCATACAACAGTCCATGTGTCATGTATGGCATCACACATGCGCACCAATTGCAATGCCTACAAACATGGCTAAATGACAGGAATGTAGGACCTGCACACATGTACATGTAGTGGTGTGCGTTCAGCTACTATGTGTGCAGTAACTGATGTTTGCAGGTGACATGTGTCTTACTACAACATGCAGTTGCAATGCAGCCCCATCATTGCCAACTTTATATGGTGATATACTGACACTATGGATGGATGTGTGGACATAACTAAGTGGTGGGCCATCTTTGCAGATGGGTGTTTGCTGAAGACAGCTCACAGGTGTGTCACAACCCATCCTACCATAACATGTGCAAACACTAAGCTATGTTTCTGTTAATTGAAGGGGAAGACATACAACCTACACAGCAGTCAGGGTGTCACTGACTGTAAATCACTTGACACCTGTAACACTTAAGACCTCCCGTGTGCATATATCAGCAAAATTGCCAAAGGTAGCGTCGGTACACATTGTAATGCGGGCAATACTGCTGCATGTCTGTCATAAGTATCATAAGATAGCAGGTGTTTGATTCACAGTACTGCCATGTGTGTTTGCTTGTGTGTCCATATATGCAACGTATGGTGGGGAATACATCCCAATTGTTACTCACACTCCTGTACACTGTTGTAGAGATCTGTACATACTGCAGTGTAGAAAGCAAGACATAGGCAGGGGTGGGGTGTGTATCACACATGTGAGCTGTTTGTACGTGCATGACATAGGTGCATTCAATTGTGGACTCCACAGTGTGTGTGTATGTATGCATGGCTCTCTGGTCCATGGAGTGAGGATGTATGTTACCATAGTGAATAGAGAAGACCCCTAACCCCTCCAGGTGATGCAATCTTCTACCCTGTTAATGCTGTCGATCTTAGGCATTACTGACTACCTGTACATGTGTATTCTCTGTGTCGCATCATGTGGGTGCACAGTACTGTAATGGTGATTACCACATAGGCAGGGGTCCTCACCTCAGCACTATCAAGTGTGTGTGTGTGTGAGTGTTACAGTGTCGTTGACCCCGTGAGTGTGGGCATGTTATTGTGTGTCTGAATACATGTGTGTGAATACGTGTGTGTGTGTATGTGTGTGTGTGTGTGTGTGTGTGTGTGTGTGTGTGTGTGTGTGTGTGTGGAGTTGTGTGTTCTCATCCTGTAATGTGAATGTGTATTACTGCTACACAGTGAGGCCTCAAGCTATCAACTGGCCTCTACCCTTGTCATCAGCTAGACCGCTATGTAAACTCCCTGCCCCATGTAACTCTACCTGTGATGTCATCTGGTATGGATGTCAAGTCTCTAGCCACTGTAGCTTAGTACGCAGCTCCCATGTTCCTGGATCAGTAGATGTGTAGACATCTTTGGAATGTCAGCCTTTCTAACAGTGAGGTTGAAGCTATGAATAACATGCTGGTATTGCCATACATACCTGTGAGTAGTCCACATTTACACATGGGAAACTGCAAACACTGGCACTCAACGACAAATGCAATTAGACCTGAAGGAGGGAAGCAGGACATCATTGCAACATGTTGTTACTGTTGTCCACCAATTGCAATGCCTACAGACATGGCTAAATGACAGGAATGTAGGACCTACACACATGTACATGTAGTGGTGTGCGTTCAGCTACTATGTGTGCAGTAGCTGATGTTTGCAGGTGACGTGTGTCTTACTACAACATAGGTTCATAGGTTCATAGGTTCATACTAGGCTATCTGCCCGAGGGCATTTACAAGCCTAGCCCATAGTTTTGTGGCTTACGCCACCCCTTTAGTATGGGGAACTATACCCATTATTTTGCTGTGCCTCTGTCGAGCAGTGACACTGAGGTAATCCCTGGGGTATATCTGCGATCTCCCATCCATTGGTCAAGATTTCTCTTGAACAAGGCCAGCGAGGTGCTCTGCCTCACAAATACCGGGATTTTATTCCACAGTATAGGGAGTCTTTGGGTGATGAATCTATCCCTCCAGCACGTCCTATTAATAGCCGTCGAGGTTTAAGTCTCCGCCTTGTGGCTCTGACAGATCTAGATTTTTGAGGTGAAGCATATTCATCAAATCTGGGTTTGACATGGCCTTGTATGTTAGGCAAAGGTCACCTCTGAGCAAGCGGTAAGCGACTGAATAGAGCTGGAGTTCTTTCAGTCGGGCAGCATAGGACAGATGTTTGAGACCCTTTATCCTTTTGGTGAGGAACTTTTGTGGCCTCCAGCTGCTGCAAGTGTCGGGTCAGATACATTCCGAATGGGGCATTGTACTCAATCATTGGTCTGATGAGTGATGAGTATAGGGAGACTATGACCTCCCTTGATCTAGATGAGAATCCCTTCATGATAAGGTGGGCAATGTAGAAGGTCTTCCTAACTACTTTAGCTACATGGGTGTCAAATGACAGACTACTATCAACCTTGGTCCCCAGGTCCCTGATAACTACTTCTGTGCTCAGTGGATTGCCACCTATTTGGTAGCTAGGGGTAACCTTGTTTTTCCCGAAGGGTATGACTATGCATTTTTTGGCATTTAACTTTAGGCCATGGCTCTGGCACCAGTTATCCGTTTCTGTGAGACCCTTCTGAAGGATATCTGTGTCAGATGTGTTTTCTACTATGGCGCCCAGTTTGCAGTCATCTGCAAACTTTGTCAGCCATAACCCTCCTGTGTTTGCTTGTACTGAAAAGTAGATGCCAAACAAGAGTGGGCCCAGGACTGAGCCCTGTGGTACACCACTTGTGACAGGCTTTGAGTCTGACATGGCGCCAGCAACTCTGACCCTGTGGGTTCTGTCAGTCAGCGAGTTTGCAACCCATCTTGTGATGTATGGGTTAACATTTAAGCTGATGAGTTTTTCAATGATACCCGAGTGGGGTATTGTATCGAAGGCCTTCGCCAGATCGAGGTAGGCTGTATGGACTGCCTTTCCCTCATCAATGGCTTTGGTGACTGTTTCGAAAAAGTCAACCAAGTTTAGAAGGCATGATCTGCCTTTGACAAAGCCAAACTGGGATGGATCCAAAGTCTGCAAATTCCCTATGTCTTTATTTATGAGGTCCATTATGATCCTCTCCATGGCTTTGCAGATAAGGCTTGTCAAGCTAATGGGCGGTAATTTCCAGGGTCGGTGGAGGCACCGCCTTTGTGAAGTGGGACCACAGTTGCAGTCGCCACTCCTGGGTGCGTATCCAGAGGTAAGACTATGATTAAACAGCTGTCCTAGCTGTGGGTTTAATTCCTCGTTGAGTTAAGTGGAGCACACAGCCGGGGACACCATCAGGTCCCATGGATGCTGTGTTTTTGCTTTGGAGAGAGCAGTTCTCACTTGGGCGTTGGAGATGTTTGGGGGCTGCAATCGCTTGGTATAGATATCTCTCCTTTGGGGAGGGGAGAAGTTTGCACTGAACCTGTCAGCCAGTATGTTGGCAATGTCTGTAGGATCAGTAATCTTCACATCATTTTGAACTAGTTCTGAGCATATCTGGGAGTTTCCTCCCAGGTTTCTAACATAGCTAAAGAAGGCCTTATGATTGTCTTTTGAGTCTTTAGCTATTTTTCTCAAAATTTGCTTTGGATGATTTTATGAGAGCTCTTAGTTTTTACTTATAGTGATCAAGGGTGTCTTACCTTTTAAGGATTTTGCTCTATCTTGTAGTAGCTTCCTCCTTTTGTTGTAGAGTTTGTTTATGGCTGGGGTCCACCAGACTGGACGCTTGCCTTTGGTACAAAGAGTCTTTGTTTTGCTTGGGATTGCCTTATCCATGCAGTCCTGCAGGTGCTGGTAGAAGGCATTTGTAAGTGATTCAGCGGCTTGAGTACTGTTTTCCGCCAGCTCGGGGCCTTAAAGGAGCCCACACCAGTCTTTAGCAGTGTGAAGTCGGGCTTCGAGCAGTTCTTTACTGTGGTCTTTTTTATTTCAGGTGGGGTGGGATGAGGACCTCCAGCGAGATTAGTTTGTGATCTGATCTCACCAGTGAGGGGTATACTTCCGGTGTTGAACATTGTGCTCCCATGTTCGTGATGATGAGATCAAGTATGTTTTCTCCTCTTGTGGGGATGGTGACTAGTTGTTCCATGGCATTTGAGTTTATGAATTCCAGGAACTTTTGGGCTAGGGTGTTTGGGCTTGAGTAGTGTTCCCAGTCTATATTAGGGTAATTGAAGTCACCTAGTATGATGGTGTTTGGTGATACATTTATCCTCTAGTGTTTTCAGGAAGGCCATGTGAGGTTCCTGAGTTTGTGAGGGTGGCCTGTAACATGCTACAATTTGCAGAGCAGTCTTGCCTATGGTTAATTGCACCTGGATGGTCTCCGATGCATCGTGCGTTACCACCAGTCTTGAGGTGTGGGTGTCCTTGATGAATATGGATACCCCTCCTTTCTTGGTATTGTCCGGATTTTGGGGCGGAACGCATGATAAGAGGTAAAACCTGATAGTGCTGGGGTGCTCTCAGGAGCCTTGAACCAGGTTTCTGTCACTGCACAGACATCGATGTTCTCCATACTGAGAAGGGCCTCAAGTGCGTGCATTTTGAGATTTAGACTTCTGGCATTGAGCAGCATTACCCTTAGTTTTTTCCTTTTTGTGTTCTAGGGTGGTAGGTTTAGAATTTGAGCCTTGCCTAAAAAGGCACTATGGGGGTGGCAAGAGCCTTTGCCAATATCCGAATCCCAGGGTGACAGGTGCAAGCCGTCCCTTGCGAAGCAGCGTGGCTTGTCCAGCATGTCATCCCAGGCAGACAGACATTGGATCCCCTTTGAATGACACCAGAGTTTAAGCCAATTGTTAAAGCTGATCATCTTATCTCTGTATTGTGGCATCATTCTTGGTGAAGGTAGGATACTGCTCAAGGTCAGGGTCAT
Organism: Protopterus annectens; assembly: GCF_019279795.1. Classification (NCBI taxonomy): domain Eukaryota; kingdom Metazoa; phylum Chordata; order Ceratodontiformes; family Protopteridae; genus Protopterus; species Protopterus annectens. The sequence goes on from NC_056735.1 coordinate 1,998,917,615, forward strand.
ACCTGCCTGGGCTACATAATCAGAGAGCTCCTCAATGTCTCTTTTCATGTAGTCCAAGGAGTGCGTCTCAGGTCGTTACACCAGCGTGGACAATGACTGAGTCATATTTGTACCTGCTGTTGAGAGACCTGAGTGCTTGCGTTATGTGGCGGATTCTAGCGCCCGACAGGCAGCTTACTGTGACCTTCTCCTTACTCAGTCTGGTGAGCGGACGCCAGTGTGTCTGACTATGGAGTCACCAATGACTAGTGTGTCTGGCATTGTGTTTGGCCTTAAGGGCTGTGACTGTTTGACACTCTGACTGTGAGGTCTATGTGTTGCAGGTGTTGTGTTCTGAGGTGGTGGTTGTTTGGGTGTCTGCTTTGGTGGCCTCTGCTGTTTTGGTAGATTTTTGATCAGAGCCGCCGAGTATGTCTTTGTGTGTTTATGTGTATGATTTGAGGTTGTGATGGTACTATGTGAGACTGGGTCTATAGTGTGTGTGGTAACCTTCTCCTCCTGACTGGTCTTGCCAGTCCTATGTTGAGAGAGCTCAGCCTCCAGTTTGGCCATATAGTTGCATCTCTCGCATGTATTTGTGTTTTGTGGGAGGAGGAGAGGGTTGTTCTGTGTACATGAGGCAATTGTAACATTGCCTCAATATTCCCAGGTTCACCAGCTGAGCAGGAGAGGACACTAGCAACTGATCCTCGACATGCTAGAAGGACTAGACAAAAACTTTAAAAGAGATTCCGGGGACGTGGGTGACCAAGAAAGGGGGGCTTGCCTGTTTGGGGTGCTATCTATAAGAGTGCCGTATCAAGGTAATAAGTACTGTAGGAGCAAGTGCTAGGTTTAACAGATAGAGAAAAGTCTACTTGGAGTCAAGTAGAGATGATCTTTTAGGTATTAGAGAAAGTGCTAGTAACAGGGATGCTTAAAGGTAAGATTGAAAAGAATGCACTCTGCAGTGTGCACTAGAGAAGTTAGATATGAAAGTAGGTAACTTGAGTTTTACCTGTTTAAAAAGTTAAGGTTTAGTGGAGAGTTACTATTTTTAAAACAGCAAGATGGACTGAAAGGGGTGGTCACTTTTGTATTTTGGTACTATGAAATACTGTAGGATGGCCAATAAATTTAAATAATTGAAGGGGTGGGATTTCAAAAGTGATGGTTTTGTGATTACTCACATAAGCCAGTGAAAGTAGAGAGAAATGAGATATATGGTCAGATTAACATAAGAGGCGGGCAACTAGAAAGACAGTGGTATTTAACAAGACAACTTAGATGGGTGGGAGGGAGGGAAAAAATTCTGCCTGACTCAGAACAGAGAGAGCTGTGGTCTCTTTTGAAGTTTTAATATGCTGTTAAAACAGAATGCAAGCAAACACAAGGTAAAGAAAACAAACTACAGTATTCAAAATATAGAAAGGCAATACAGAAATACAAAAAATAACAGCAAACTAACCTTTCCCATGCAGTTGCAATGCAGCCCCATCATTGCCAACTGTATATGGTGATATACTGACAGTAAGGTAAGATGTACATCAGGTATGGATGGATGTGTGGACATAACTAAGTGGTGGGACATCTTTGCAGATGGATGTTTGCTGAAGACAGCTCACAGGTGTGTCACAACCCATCCTACCATAACATGTGCAAACACTAAGCTATGTTTCTGTTAATTGAAGGGGAAGACATACAACCTACACAGCGGTCAGGGTGTCACTGACTGTAAATCACTTGACACCTGTAACACTTAAGACCTCCCATGTGCATATATCAGCAAAATTGCCAAAGGTAGCGACGGTACACATTGTAATGCGAGCAATACTTCTGCATGTCTGTCATAAGTATCATAAGATAGGTGTTTGATTCACAGTACTGCCATGTGTGTTTGCTTGTGTGTCCATATATGCCACGTATGGTGGGGAATACATGACACATGGACTGTTGTATGATATGATAGTTGTCATGGGTAACCAGTACAGAGGGA